>NC_133648.1:298768273-299086066 GCF_009905375.1 Apium graveolens | reverse complement strand
ACCCCACTCATACTCTAATTCTAACCCTAAATATTACCCTATATATACACACAACTCCTCCATATACACTCCCATATACTTTCAACTTTAAAACTCTCTCCTACACTCAAAACACAACTCTTAAACACTTTTTCTCAGTTTCAATGGCACCTAAGAGATCCCGAACTATTGATAGCAGCAGCACCGTTCCAACTGCTGATTCTTCGAGGGGAACTGCTGCGAGACCCCGTTTGATGGATAGGGTTGCTGAGGAGGAGTATACTAGGCTTCTGACTAAGTCGATTTTGAAGGTGAGGGGATTTTTACCATCGTGGAGGGATGGTGAGTTGTTACCGATGATTACGGAGAAAGGGTGGATTTTTTTGTGAGTTGCCGAAGGCGGTTCTACTAAGTCTGGTTCGTGAGTTTTATGTGAATGCCAAGGCTGAAAAGAATGGGTTTACTGTTGTTCGTGGGCTTACTGTGGATTATCAGTCTGAGGCAATTCTCCGTGTTATTGGGCAGCGACAACGGAAGCCCACGGAGGAGGATTGGAATGAGAAGACCCCCGAGGATTTTGATTTAGATTTTATTGTGGTTAACCTCTGTTAGTCGGGCACGGTGTGGAAGTTCAAAACGGGATCTAACGAGTATCGTTCTTTTCTGACGGTTGCGGTGAATAGGTATGCCCGTGCATGGAATGCCTTTATTTATGCTAATATTTTGCCTACTTCGCATGCATATGAGGTTACAGTCGAGAGAGCAAGGTTATTATGGGGGATCTTGAATGAGGAGTATTATGTGGACCTTGGTGAGTTCATCTACCAAAGGATTTTGAAGTTTTTGAGGGGGGAAATACAGCAACATGCCTTATGCATCAGTGGGAGTTCATTGGCCTTCTCACAAGCAGCTGTAAATGCCGGCCGCTCCTATTGACTCAGCGACTCTGAATGCGATGCAGGAGTGGACGAGTGGAGAGCCCGATGAGCATGGTTTGGGATATCATCTTCCAAGAGGACGTCCAGCAGCTAGTGCTACCATGGCTAGGCCTAGTCAGGTTCGTGATGAGGCGGGCTCTTCTAGAGCCCAGGAAGGTGCTGGGATGGCTGATGCCCAGTATAGGAGGCTGTCGAGGAGGATGGATGCGATGTATGAGTCGCAGAGTAGGTTCGCTCAGGAGCTCACCCTTGCACTTGGGACTGCTTTCAGAGGCCTTGGAGCTGACATCCAGTGACCCGTTTTTTGGTGAGGACTCTGCTTATCCGCCTCCTGACACTCCACCCTCTGAGGGTGATGATGATGATTTATCTGAATAGGTATACCATGTGTTCCTTTCTACTACCTTCACTGGGGACAATGAAGATTTTAAGTTTGGGGGTGGTAGTTAAGGAATATTTTTGTGTGTGTGTCACGTAGTTGCATATTCATGATAGTTTAGTTCATATAGTTGCATATTTTTGCCATATAATAGTTTTTTATTTTATTTTATAGCTTTATTTATCATGTCATTTAGCTCATGCATATACCATGATCCCTTTTGCGTTGCTTTACCGATTGATTTGTGATATTGATGCAAGTGTACTGATAGCGTTAGAGTGATGATTGAGTCTTGTAGGTTGACATGCATGCTAGAAACACTTGTAATTTTACTAAGTCTTAGAGTATGCTTAAGGACTAGATGGTTGTCATGGTTTGATGGTTTTTGAGGTTAATCTATTGATTATGCTTAGAATTTATGATAGGCCCTTAATGATAAAAGGCATGAAAAGAAAAAAAATTTGAGTAAAAATTGGAATTTATTGTTAATTATGGCTAGGTGTCAAATGGCTAGTAGTCGGCTCGTATTTTTATACGAGTAGTCTAGGGTTGAGCAAGATCGAGCGAAACGCACTTGCTCAGAAATTTGAAAAAATAGAAAAAAAGAAAAAAAGAAAAAAGGGAAAGAAAAAAAATAAAGAGTTAATGCATAATTGATCACGAGTGGACTCTTTGGTATTCGAGTTATTAAGTTCTTAAGGGACTTTGTGCCTAGTGACCTAAGGCTTTTATAGTCTGGGATCCGCTAACCTAATGCTCGCTAAATGGATGCCATTGCATAAGTCTTTTGTGGACCTCACTCATTGCACGGTCAAATAAGCATTTGTTGTTGTGTTGAATAAAAAGCATGATTCCGTAACAAGCTCCAGTGATCCTGAAGTGTTATAAGTCATTTTATGCCTAGAATTTATTCTTCGTATAATCATGTGATTGCCTTAAGGATAATTGAGTTATGATAATTGATCTAGTTTCGAAGCATATCTGTTAAGCATTCGCACACACCACGTTTCTAGTGGTATGATAGTTTGCATGATTTGGTTGATCTTTATTCGCCTAATTGCATTTGTTGAGATATCATGAGTTGGTTGGTTTAGTCATTGTGAGGGGGATCGCTGTATTTCATGTAGATTGCATTCATGCATGTTTTTGTTTTGTTTTTGAGTCTGTGACGCTTGAGAACAAGCATCGATTTAAGTTTGGGGTGCGATAAGTGGCATTTTATACCACTTAGAACGTCTTATAATGGTTTGAATTAATGTCTTGAAATCGGGTATTTTGTGTATTTGATGTGTTTTTCTAGTGTTTTTGCATTTCAGGGTATAACTTGCGTATGTAAGAAGAATTCATCAGAAATAAGCCTAGGGAAGTGTGTGGCATTGGTTGTGGAAAGTTGGGCGCAAAACGCAGCAAAATCAGGGGCAGAATTCAGAATTTTCCAGAAGGTGCTTGGGTGCCCGCTCAGGATGCTGGGGCGGCCGCCTGGGAGCTTGGGCGCCCGCTCAGGAATCTGGGGCGGCCGCTCAGGGATGAAAATTTTAATACTGAATTTTATAATCCTTATTCTGATGGACTTCTGAGACGGCTGGTTCTTGTGGGCTTCTATATGAGTAGTTTTCAGAGACGTTTCACATAAGTGTGGTATCAAGCAAGGAGCAAAGAGAGAAGGAAGAAGACCATTTTAGCACATCGCAACGAAGAAGAGGAAGCATATGTTTTCTTGTGATTCTTTTATTCTTGTATCAGTGGATGCTAGTTTTCTTTACTTTGAACCTTATTACTCTTGTGACGTACTCTGGTTTTAATAATTATTTTTATTAGTTTATATTGTGTGTATTATCATGTTTTCATATGAACTCATGGTGACGATGAGTTCTATCATGGGCTAATCGTGATCATGGGGTCATAGCGGATTTATTATGGATTTCTTTAGTTAGTTGTTTAATACTTTGGTGTGTGATGATTGTATGATATCTAGCATATGTTGTGCTTATTCGTCTTATGGGCATCGCGAACATATAAGATAGTCTGTTAATCTCCTGTGAAGCGACGGTGGATCTTGAGGTTTAGAACTTGCCATGCTAGCATAGGTTCATGTATGTGTATGCATGATTAGTGGGTAACTCTAACCGTTTTACTTGCCCTGTGTAATCATAAAGAATAACTTGTGCTTAAATCATTATGTTGTCAAATTCTGTAGACCTATAGGGTCTTAACATAATTGATGCCTATTCAACTTCTATCTTGATTGTGGATGTTTGGTAGAATGGTATGTACAACGAAAGTTGGCTTTTATCAGTTTCGTGTTGTTCGGTTAATATCATCACAGTTACATGCTAAGGGTAATAACGATAACTATTGAATGAAGTAGTAATGAAGTTATGATCTCATGTGTGTTTAATATTGTTAATTCAAGTGTCAATTAAGTGTTTAATTCTCGTAGTTAATTATAGTTAATAATTAGTTAATCAAATTTAAGTGTTATTGTCTTGACATTGAGAAGTAATCATATATTGGTGAGTAAGTGTTAATTGAACATAATTAGTCTGAGTCTCTGTGGGAACAAACTAGAATTTATTCTATATTACTTGCGAACGCGTATACTTGCGTGAATTATTAGCGTGTGTTTTCGCCCTAACAATTGGATAAACTTCGAGGAATTGATGCTCACAGGCACCTTTCTGAAGGGCTGGTATTCAATTACAAGGGAGGAAGAGAGATCATATGGCCACTTCACAGGATCCTTCTAGAAAGTCAGTCTATTTTGATAAAGGGCTACTCTTCATTCAAAAAGAATTTTGGGTACAATATGACAGCAAGAAGATTAGTTCTAAAGAAGATTGAGGAGCTGAGGAGTAATAGAGCCAAAGATGCATTACCAAAAACTCTGTCAATTCCCTTCACAGAAAAGAGAGTGCATCTGAGGCCCTATAGCTGATGTAATTCAGGGATGAAAAAGGAGTTAGAAGATTCTTCAGATTGGAGAACCAATTGAGTATCTCTAGCAATGACACTCTTTTGGAAATGCAGGAAATGCTAAATCTCTCTGAAGCTGATGAACTTGAATTTTACAAACAACTCCAGAATCAAATTGAAGAAAACAACAGAAGGATTGGAAAGAAATCCAGACAATCAAGTAAATAGATATATCTGCTCAGACTAGAGGAGCACCTTGATAATTATTGTGAGCAATTTCTTTATGTACTTTGCGTTGTTCAATTTTCAATAAATCTTATAGCACTTATCAGTTTTATCTACTATTTTTCAATCTGTATTTTTAGGATGTTTTGTTATCATCAAGTTTCTCTTAATTTATGGCTACAATTCCAGTAGACATAAATTGGGGGAGATTATTAGGAATATGTTGTGTACTTGATAGGTTTTATTTTATTATCATGTCTTATTACCATATAAACTTGGTGATATATAAACCAAGTGTAGCTAGTAGAACAAAAAACCAAGCAAACACATTTTAGAAGAGAAATATATAAGGCTATAACTGTTAAGAATTTCTCTGTGGTTGGTTTGTTCACTTGTAAAAGCAGCTGTGAGCTATTCAAGCTTCACATGATTCTCTCGATATATATATATATATCTGGTGGATACATTCAAATCCACCAGAAATTTTTAAAGACTTGTGTTTTTATTACTTGTGTTTTGATTTATATAATTCTTTCATTCCGCACTTTGCAAATCATACACTTATATATTATTGAGTTAGAACAGTTTGAAAATTCTTAAAAAGAAGCCAGAATTACATTCAACCCCCCTTCTGTAATTCTTGTTATATTGTTAGGGAATAACAAACTTAACCTGGAATCCTAGCTCGCACACTGGACTGGGAATCCTCGTTACCAACAATTTCCTTTTCAACTGTTAAAAACATAAAAAGGTTTGTAAGAGTGAGCTTACTAGCTCAGCAAGTCATAATAGCAATAACTGTGGTTAAACAATAACTAATTGAAATGATTCAGAAGAATCAAGTTTCTGAATAAGCAATGATTAAAATTGGATATTCACTTTTCATTTTAAAAACCAAGGTTAGGCTACTGATCAGTCACGCACTAACCCCGAGCAAGGCTCCCAGCTTTGCTCTATATACTGGATCCAAGGCACGCATTGGCCTATTATGACCACGAATCTGGTCCGACCATGAATCTGGTTCATATTTATAAAACCATCCAATTCTAAAACAATTCAATATGATAACCAATGTAATTCTAAGCTGAATCATAAACAATATTTTACTTGAAGCATAGGGTCATTCACAATGCCATGAAGGTATAACAAGAAATTCAAAAAGATTGGCTTTCAATCAAGGAAAGAATCAGAAAGTAGAAGACCAAGGCTTCAAGGGTTCCAAGGATTGGTCTTCTGTTAAATAAGGAATAAGGGTTGGTATGTCAAGCAATTCAATATCAGAAATCAGTATGTGGTAGATATATATTTGTGGAGTAGTATTATATGTGTCTGACTCGTATATGAGAATTCAACAATCAATGGTTTATGAAGAATAAGGCTTATGGCTCAAGATCAATAAGAATCAGGGTTCAAGGTTGAAAAGTTTAAAGCGCTTGCAATATAAAACATGATTTAATTTGAATACTAGCAACATGTTATGAGAAAGTTTGAAAATATTTACAATATATCTTGAAGAAGGTTCAGAAGTACTTTCCTTATCATCGATGATTTCCAACTTTACTTGTACCCATCTAACAGTATTACTTTTCCATCACGTTTTTTCTATTTCTATGCCTTGCTTCTATTCATCGATCACTTGGTTTCTTTTTCTACACTTCAGTTCTATTTACTGATCACTGGCTTTCTTTTATATGCCTCCCTTACTCTACTAGGCATCACAAGTATCTATATATACTCAATCTCATATCATTCTAATCGTCATATAGACGTCATAAACTTTTATCTACCCTTCATTTTACCTAAATCTGATTTACAGATTGAAAGTTATTACTAAAACGGTCAAACAATAACCACATAGGAATATAACACATCAATCAGATAGCACGTAGAACATAGCATACAGGATATTCGATCAAAATAATTTTTCAAAGAAGATTCGGGGTTAAAATGATTTTCCAAGTATTTAATATGAATTTTTTAACATTTTTCGGAATTAAAACGGGACTCTGAATTATTTTATAATTAAATAATAGAATTCGAACACCCGAATCTGGCTTTAAAATAATTTTATAATAATTATCAAGCCTTGAAAATAAATTTTTTAAATAATATTTTAAAGCTCAAAACTATTTTTCAGAATTTTTAGATTGAAATAAATAATTAAATCTAATTAAATAAAAAATTAAAATTATTTAATAATTAATTAAATAATTAATCAATTAATATTTAAATTAATTGACTAATTAAATAATTAATTATCATCTAATATTAATTAATTAAATAATTGAGATTTATTTCTAAATTAAAAATAATTTTCAGAAAATAAATAATAACTTTTTGAATTCTAAAAATAAACATAAATCAATTCTTTTGAAAATATTATAAAAAGAAATGCTACGTTTGCAAATATTTAAAAAAGAATCCTGTTTTTTATAAAATATGAAACGTAAATCTTCTATTTGTAAAATTTAAAACTGGAAGGACTAGAACATAAATTTGGCAAAACAGGGGGCCTAATTGCATTTTGGTCATCTTCTCTGACGACCATGGCGTCGAAGGCGGCGACACCGCCGACCGGCCCTATCCCCCTCCGTTCTTCACCAAAAACTGCAGATAGCTCCTATTTTGTTCCAGAAATCGATTCATGTGATTTGTTTTTCCAAATAATCAACAGGTTGGCCAGATTTTTAACCGGAATTCAAGAACACAGTCGTCCGATGTATTTTCCGGCGATCCACTTTACGGTATCGTCTGTTGCTTTCATATACACCATTCGAACTGTTTTTCAACAATCTATAGTTTGGTAAAATCAATTTCAAGTAATAACCCCAAACAAAGAAACACCCAATTTCCAATTAAGAACATTCAACCTATAAACCCTACTCCCTCCGTCCCTCCCAAATGTTTATATTTGGGTGGGGCGCGGAGTTTAAGAAAAATGATAAAATAGTGGAGAAAAGTTGAAAAAGTGAGTAAAGTAGTGGGTCCGATTAATATTATATGTATAAAGTGGGTATAGTGGAGGAAAGTAGTGGATGTAGTTAATTTAAAAATTATAAAAACTTTACTATTTTTGGAAAATTTTGAAATGTAAACAATTGGAAGGGACATTCCAAAAAGGAAAGTGTAAACAAATGGGAGGGACAGAGGGAGTAATTTTTAAATCCCGAGATTTAAACAACAATTTGGCCATGTTATTGAACTCCAAATTCGATGTATAATATACCAAAATGACCAAAAAAATTATCTGCACGATGGAATCATCAAATCACACAAACAACATCATGAACATAAATTCATAATTTAATCTTTAAAAAATTCGAATTAAAACAAATAAATAAGAAAAATAACTTAATTTCTGCATAAAAACAGATGATTGATTATGAAAGTACTTTTCGAGAGCTTCGATTTGATATATGGCACGCCCGGATCGGAGTTCGATAACGCCCTCGTTCGTGGGTTTGATTATGAAGAACACAACGTTTTATTAGGGTTTTCTCTGTATTTCACGGGAATTTACTGACTGATTATGATTATACGAATAAAATGTAATAATAAAAGGGCTATATATATGGAATATTGGATCGTGTTGGATCGATAAATTAGTTACTTAGCCGCTAACTAACTGCAAAAACGATCCGATTTGATACGTGTAGGGGATAATTATCCAAACCGGGCTTTTTATAAAACACTTTATACAAAAATAATGTAATAATATCCTGTCTTTCGAGAATACGGGTTTTTTTGATTCACCGAAATGATTATCGTATCGAAAATCTTACGCTGGGCCGTGCACGGGTCAAACCGTAATCCGGATTGAAAAAGTCAAAACATGGAAAATGTCCAGAATTATTAGATTAGGTTAGGAAGGACTTTTCGGAAGAGTTTCGAGTTGTAAAAACGTAAAATCGGTTGAAGTTAGACGATTCCCGGCATTATAAAATAATTTTGTAATTATTCAGAAAATAATTTATAAATTCATAAATTAATATAAAATCATATAACAATCCAAAAATTACCATTACCGTAATTATCTATATTTTATTCTGGTCATAATAAAATTATCATACTTATACTTTACCACATGTAACCATCCGCGTATCCACACCCATCATCAGATAATTCACCAAAAATCACATAATAATCACATAAAAATCATTTATTGATGAAAATAATTACACACAATATCCCGTATATTACAGTTTAAACTCAAGTGAAGGAGCTTCCTTAATAGATGGCATGAGGTGCATTGGAGATTTGTTCAGCTCCTCCATTCCAAGAGATTCAAAAGACATATCCATCTTCCGCTTCCAGGGAGAAGCATTCAGATATTGCAACTGCTCATCACCTTCATCATCTTCACTATCTGAATTCCCCAACAAGGCCTTTTCTAAGGCATCAGACCTTAGCAATTGATCAAATTCTGAAGTAACCACAGAATCGACCAACTCCACCTTTAAACACTCCTCATTCTCCGTAGGGAATTTCATGGCATGGAACACATTAAAAGTTACATCCTGATCCAGCACTAGCATGGTGAGCTCATTATTCTACACATCTATCAAGGTTTGGCTAGTAGCCAAGAAAGGTCTTTCCAAGATTATGGCAATCTTCTTATCCTCCTCGAAATCAAGAATTACAAAATCAACAAGGAAGATGAGTTTATCCACCTTGACCAAGACATCCTCCACAATGTCTTGTGGATATGTAATAGAACGATCGACCATATAAGTCCTCTTTGGATCAGGTAAGTCCAACTTCTTGAAGATTGACAAAGGCATCATATTGATGCTAGCTCCCAAGTCACATAAGCATTTATCAAATGACACTTTTCCAATGGTGCAAGGAATAGTGAAGCTTCCATGATCTTTAAGCTCCGGAGGCAACTTCTGTTGCAGCACAACACTACATTCCTCCGTGAGAGCAACGGTCTCTAAATCATCAAGCTTCACTTTCCGAGAAATTATACCTTTCATAAACTTCGCATAACTAGGCATCTGTTCAAGAGCTTCAGCGAAAGGTATGTTGATATGAAGTTTTTTGAACACCTCCAGAAACTTCTCAAACTACTTATCCAGCTTTTTCTTCTGCAGCATCATAGCTTTTAGCCCATAAGGCTCCTCCTGATGCTGCATCAAGCATGGGTCTAGAAGTAGCACCCAAACCATTATAGAAACAGTTAATATGTTAGTGTAGGTGCCCTAGAGGCAATACATTATTCTTTTATAATCTTTATGTCAGTTGATCATTCAATAAATGTATTTATTATGACCTTAATTACTGCGATATTTTGTTAGCATAATAAATGTCCTTAGAATCATGATACAAATTGTATAGTTTAAGTACATGACTTGAACTTGAGATTATATAATATATCATATTCTTAAAGGTCCCTAGTCGAGTATTATTATATAGGACAATAATAATACATAGATAGACTAGTATGTTGTTTGACAAGATAACCACATCTCATTGGTTATAAGTATGGGGATACTAAAGTCAATACATAGGTACATGTGAGAGTACATGGTACTGGACAGACCCACAGTGAGATTCTTCATGTTTAATAAAGTCATAAGAAAGGCTCACAGTGATAATGGTGTAACGATCCTTTGACTTGAAATCATTATATTTCTATACAAGGATTAATATACTTTGACTACATTAAAAGTTACTTTTGATCGGGTGATGATAAAAGTGGACATCGGGTATATCATGAGTCGTATGAGAAATATGAATGATAGATAAAGGATTTAACCCTCCTATAATTAGGAGAGATATTATTGACCTCTTGATTGAGTGAGATTATAAAAGCATGGCAATGCTCAAATAATGATTTGTCTCGATAATCTTCTCATGGATCAAGTAAACCCGGATTAAATGTTGAAGAGGATGACTAAATACATGCCTCGAGTTTAATCTATAATATGTATGGTTAAAAGGATTATATTACACGAAAAACATTAATCGCGAAAGGTTTTATCTAATCACGATTTAATTATTGTTTAATTGGTCAACAATGATGTATTACTAGATACCGCTCATTGTTTATAATTTTATTAAAGAATAAAATTATTGCCAATTAAATAATAGCCTATAGGGTCGCACAGATAGAGCACTTAATGGAATAGTTAATTTAAATTATGGATTTAAATTAATTGATGATTATTTGAATTTTATTATAATTAATTAAGACTTAATTGAGATAATATAAATTCAAATTAAAAGGAATGTTTTTTCCCATAATAATTAAGTATGACTTAGTTATTAATTAAATAATAGAAATTCGTTTTTATTATTTAATCCAATACCTACTAGGGTTGGGCTTTGCTGTTATGGGCCTTTTTAATCAACCATTATAAATACATAATGATAGGTTAAAGAGGCTTGTACGTTTTTGAGAAAACCCTAGCAGCAAAGAGAGGCAGAGGCAATTCAGATCGTCAAGAAGGAGGCTAGTACATCCATTCCGTAGTCAAGTTCGTGAGACGTTCTTGAAGGTGCTCGTGTGGATACCATAGAGGTGTTTCTCCGAGAGGTAGACACAAAGCGTGATAGCTAGGATCTCCGTTGAGTTCGTGAAAGTTAAGCTTTTGAAAGGTATGATTCGTTATCTCCACAATCTGCCCATAATTATACATGGATCCTGTTTTTGGGTTTCGAAATTTTTGTTTTATTTACGTTATCCGCTGCGTTTTATGCCTTCGGAACCCATCAATGGTATCAAAGCTACGTGTATAAGGGGCTGATTTGGTTACGTGTTTACTGTATTTTTACAAGTATGCATGTGTGATGAGTCTTCCATGATAACAGTTATGTTATATGAGTCTGCCATGATAACAGTTATGTTATATGAATGATATGATGAATCTATTAATGATCTATATGATGATAGTAGTATGTTTAAGATCTACCATAACTCATATGTATGCGATCTCTTAAAATATGTATATTGATACATGTTTTTGGTAACTGGGATATGGATCGTGTGTATACTGATACATGCTTCTGGAATAGTATTCTGATACATGTTTTGCTAGTATTCTGATACTTGATTTTGCAAAAATTTCCGCCATCGGGGGGCTCGCTGCCCCCCGAACCCCCCAGTGACCTCACCGTGGAGGTCGATCCGCGTGCTTAGGATAAATAGTATGTCATCTTGAATACTAGTATGTCAAGATAAGTGATAAATAGTATGTCATCTTTATATGATCTATCATGTTCTTTAATGGTTACTTGAGCATGGTGCATAGTTATGGCCTTAGGACCTTAGTTATAATGGTTTATTCTTTTGGTTTGTAATAAATACGACTTACATGTCGTTTTCTATTTGTAGTTGTTTTATCTCAAATGTAACTCGAGTTCTTGTAAGTTCATTAGTATAATTCTTAATGTAACATCCAAGAAGGACAAGGGAAAGAGGAGGCATCCTATGGAGGCCAAGGAGACAATGGAAGCAATAGAGAAGACATATGTAATAGTTATTTTTACACCATAGACTGACCTTGATCTTTTCATTAGCCTGAAAAGATCACATAGGATTGGGCCATAACTATTGCACGTTTACTTTACGCACTTTTCATATGATGTATAAATAGTATGTGTAGAGTAGAAAATGCATGTTTTAATTAGATTAATGATGCATGTATGTATTAGATACATCACCCATGCCATGCCTTTAAACAAGATAAAATCTGTAACGACTCAAGATTTAAAATTAACAAACGATCATGAGATTCTCTTGTTTATGAAACACGGAATAAAATACGAATTTTCTTTATTTCTGACATGGGGCGATTTTGTCAACAACGGGTTCATAGAACTTGTAAGGCTGTGGGTTTTAAGTGAGACCGATGTGACTCCTCCACTACCTGGAAATCAAACCATTGACGAGTATTGATTTGAAGTATTTTATTCAAGGAAAAATTGGGAATCTCTTTATGATGGGATCATGATCGTTCTAAATTAAAAATCCCTAAGTAAAAATATTAAGTTTTAATCAGATGTTTTCCACTGAATGATCACTCATCAAATCCTAGATCGATAAGGGGAAGGGCTGTCAGTGGCAGGGGACTCCTATCTATCGTGGTGAAATGCGACGAATATAAACGGTTATATTCGGACGTTGTATCATTGGGTCTAACTTAACTGAGTCATCATAATAAGGTGAATATAAATGGTTATATTCAACTATTATGAACTTAGAAGCATAGAATTTGGTTAAAAATCTATTAGATAGATAAGATCAATTGTTGTTCACCAAATTATCCAAGAATTATATATGATATAATTGACAACTGTTGTCTACCTAAATAATCATGTTTTAAGGATACCAGTGGTTGACTTAGAACATGACAAAATATGGATCTTGGCTCACTAGAAAGATTTATGGGATATACTTTCCGAATTAATAGTTAGGGCTATTAATTTGATAAAAAAAATAGTGGGAGATATATTATGAATATATCATAATCATATGAACATAAAATTTTAACTCAGATAATCTAATGTTTATTTTGCGCTTTTATTATTGTAGATACTGAGTAATGGCAAACAACACAAACACACTATCCGTACGTTCAGTCCTTGGGAAGGACACGATGACAGGAGGAAACAACTTCCTAGACTAGCAGAGGAATTTGAGCATTATCCTCAGGCAGGAGCGCAAGCTTCATGTCATTGATATTCCTCCTCCAGGCCCCCTTCCCGAGGGTGCTACTGCTGATGAACGAGCAGCACGCACAAGGGATGAGAATGATGCAAATGATGTTGCATGTCTTATGTTGGCAACTATGAGTGCTGAGCTTCAAAGATAGCATGTGCATATGGATGCATATACTATCAATGAGCACTTGCAAAGCATGTTTGCAAGCTAAACTCGTCAAGAAAGGTTCAATACGAGTAAGTCACTTTTTAATTGCAAACAAGGGGCGAGTGAACCAGTTGGCCCACATGTTCTGAAGATGATTGGTTACATTGAGTACCTTGAAACTTTGGGTTTCCCGATTGGTCCGGAAACTGGTATTGACCTAATCATGAATTCTTTGAACAACAAATTCACTCAGTTTGTTGTGAACTACAATATGAATGAATTTGACAAAACACCTACTGAATTGTTGCATATGTTGAGAACATATGAGACCAACATGAAGACAGCTGAACCTGCTCCCATACTGATGGTGGAAAATAAAGGTAAGGCCAAAGGGTATGGAAAATGGAAGGGTAAGAAGAAGATTGGATCTGATTCTACACCCAAGCCAAAGTCAGGTCCCAAACAGGCTTTAAAGCCTAAAGGTGGTGTGGCCAAGGGTGAATGTCACTACTGTAAGAAAGATGGTCACTGGAAGAGAAATTGTCCAATTTACTTGGAGGATCTGAAGAAAAAGAAAGCAGTTTAGATTTCTGGATCAGGTATTTATGTTATAGAAGTCAATTTGTCTATTTCTACATCTTGGGTATTTGATATTGGATGTGCTTCTCACATTTGTATAAATGTGCAGGGCCTGCAGAGAAGTAGAACTTTGGCTAAGGGAGAAGTGGACCTAAGAGTAGGCAATGGAGCAAAAGTTGCTGCTTTAGCTGTAGGGACTTATTATTTATCTATGCCCTCTGGGCTTGTTTTAGAACTAGAAGACTGTTTTTACGTGCCTGCGATTCGTAGAAACATTATTTCTGTTTCTTGTTTGGACAAGAAAGGTTTTTCGTTTACAATAAAGAACAACAGTTGCTCTTTTGCTTTGAATGATTTAACCTATGGTGTTGCGCGTTTATTTAATGGTTTATATATTCTTGATTTAGATAACCCTGTCTGTAATATAGAAAACAAACGACTTAAAATGAATGACTCAAATCAAACATACCTCTGGCATTGTCGTCTAGGCCACATAAATGAGAAACGCATATCCAAATTACATAAGGATGGATACTTGGATAAGTTTGATTTTGTATCATACCAAGAATGCGAATCTTGTTTGCTTGGTAAGATGACTAAAGCCCCTTTCCCTGGTAAGGGTCAAAGGGCCACTAAACGTCTGGAGCTAATACATAGTGATGTATGTGGCCCAATGCGTGTAATGGCTAGAGGAGGCTACTACTACTTCATAACATTTACTGATGATTTCAGTAGATATGGATATGTATATCATATGAAGAACAAATCCGATTCTTTTGAAAAATTTAAAAAATACAAGGTTGAAGTAGAGAAGCAAATTGGCGGAGATGCAAGTATTAAGATCTTACGATCCAATCGTGGGGGTGAATACTTAAGCACCGAATTTAGAGAGTATTTGAAAGAGTGTGGTATTGTATCACAACTCACTCCGCCAGGAACACCTCAATGGAATGGAGTTTCAGAGAGGAGAAATCGCACCTTGTTGGACATGGTGCGATCGATGATGAGTCATGCAGATCTTCCAATTAGTTTCTGGGGTTACGCTCTAGAAACAGCGGCTTTCACACTTAACCGTGTTCCTACTAAGAAGGTTCAAAAGACTCCATATGAGATATGGAAGGAGAAACGGTCAGGCATGAACTTTATGAAAGTTTGGGGATGTAAGGCGTTTGTGAAACGTCAAGAATCTGAGAAGCTTCGACCTAAATCCGAAGAGTGCATTTTTGTAGGATACCCTGTTACGACCGACATTTTATGTAATATTATTTGTGGATTTGGTATAATATTAAAGCCGAATGAAAATATATTCAATGATTGTACGTTTGTGTGAGTGAAAATTTCTGCATTATAAATTTGCTTTATGTAGTAAATGATTTTTCAAAGCAAGAGTTTATTTAATTGCTTTATTTTTTGATTTATAAGGAATATTCTAAGCCTTGGAATTTTTTTCTTTTAAAAGGTATATTGTTCACAAATTTTGAAAATGATTTTATAAAGTCTCTAAAAATCCAAGTTATTTTATGGTATAAATTTTATAATTTTTGAACTTGTGTTTTATTTTATAAAAATAAATCTTTATAAATATAATTAGCAAATTACATAGTTATCCTTGCATGCAAATTCCTTCCATATATTCCAAAAGGGCTAAAAAGTCAATAACCACCCCACTAACTCTTATTTCTTAGCCAAATACCTTCTTTACCCTTGCATGCAAATTGAACCAAGTTCAAGTGGAAGGCTAATCATGTCAATTCCTAGTTCCACTCACTTTTGCCAATACAAAAACCATAAAACAAGCAAAGACATGATCATTTTCACTCATCACCCACACCACACTCATTCTTCTCTCCCTCCTCCTCCCTCACTCTCGGCCCTCCCTCCCTCACTCTCGGGTTTAGCCGAGAACCACCCCCTCCCCATTTTTCTTCATTCCTCAACCAAGCTTCCACTCTTTACACAAGTAAATGTTACTTCCCATACCATGATCACTCATATTTCAAAGAGTTTTGAGTAGAAAGTTTAAGTTTAAAGGTTGCATGTAAAGGTTCTAGTGAAACTCAAAATACAACCTTGATTCTTGTGAGTTTAGGGTTGTTTTTTAGAGGACTACAAGGAATGAAGAAGTGCCAAGTCTTGAGAGGGAAACTCTTGATGATTAAATGGCCATTCCCATCCATTTCATTCGGCCATGACCATATGGGAGCCGAATGAATGGTCCTTGAGACTATTCTTGTTGCTTAACTCAATTTTTGTATGTTTATGTGAAAATGACTTGAATTTTATGGTAAAAATTTGATAAAACTCTTTGCATGCTAAGTGATCATCTAGGTATAGCTTATTCTAGGCTTGCATGTCAATTTTATGATAGAATATATGTAGAAAATGTGTTGTTTTGGTTTGCAAAACTCGAAGACATGCATGCATGTGGATTTCTCTTAGAATGTTATAAGATTTTGATCATTTGGAAAGATTTTATTAGTGAGCCTTAATTTCAGTAGATATAATGTGTTAATATTGATTTATGCTTCCTGTTGCATGGTAATAATTCGTGGTTATCTTTTATAAAAATGCATATCTTGTTGTTTCAAAAATTTAATGATTGGTGAGTTGAGAAATGTGATCTCTTTTGTTTTGCCATAATTGTACCTTAGGTAAGGATGATCTCACCCAAGGTTATTTTGAGAATAAGGGAGTTAGTTCAGTAGATTACCATGTTTAAGTCTTGGTTTGAGTATTGGGTTGTTGGTAGTTGAGTTTGTCAAGTCAAAACCTTGGAGAAATGAGAGTTATAGTTTCTGCAGAAAATCAGTTTAGTACCCTGAGGTTTAGAGTGAGTTTTGACCATGTCATTGATGTGCACTTTGAGGCCCAAGCCACCAGAAGTTAGTATTGGGAGTATATAAAAGGTTTTAGGTGTTGATTGGAGGTTTGCATGTCATTTGGTTAGGTGCACAAGTAGAATAACAAAATCTGTCCAGCAGGGAACAGTTTTGTTGCAACTTAGAAATAGGGAGATTTGACCATGTCATGGGTAGGCCCTCATTAGGCCCTGTTGGGACTTAGTTAGAGGGAGTGTCAGAGAAGTTTTTCCAACCATATTTCATAGGATATGAGTTAGAACCATGTGTCACAAGTTAATTCAAGTCAGGGCGTTTTCTGCCCAGAAAAACAGGGGAACCTTGGACTTTTAGCTTAGGCCCAAGAAGGCCCAAGTCAGGCCCTTGAGCCACATCAAGTTTGTGAGATGCCCTTAGGTCAGGAGAGTCTTGTGTAAAAGTTTTGAAGGAAAAATTGTAGTTTAAGAGTGTCTAATGCACTCAAGAAACCATAGTTGTCATTCTGAAATCTGCACCAGTGAGCACTTTCACTTATCACATAGTATTAGAACACTTAGAAGTGAGTATTAGGTCGACCACCATAGTTGTAAAATAGGATAAGGTCAGTAGAGCAAAAGGCACAAGTGAGGGTCAATAGGTCTTGGATAGTTTAGAAAAGGCACGTCAAGTTAGGAAGCCAAAATTAGAAGACTTTGTCTAGTTTAGCGACCAATTGATTTAAGTTGTGAGTCGAGATCATCCAAGCCTAGTGTTGCATTATGGTGTATATGGAGTTATTTTGGTATTAATATATGATATGTGATTATGTGGCTATGTGTGTACAATTGTAATTTAAAAGTGAATATAAAATTAAGTGCATATAGGCCTAAGTGCCATCCGTGTTAAATTTCGGGTTGTAAATAGGTTAAGTTGGTAAGAATATATTATAATGAGGATTATTATTTTTTATGTAGGATCTCGAGACGAGGGAAAACTTGCCATAAAGGTCGAGTGAAGCTCCAGTTGCTTCTACCAGTCAGACCAGACCAGCCTTTCTCAAGGCAAGTGATTCAACTTGACCTTCGTATTTACTGCTAATCATTCATACATTGCTATAACTATCCTGTGTCATTTGATATACTAAATCGAGTGTATCTTATGTTTATCTTTGAATCATATAGAAATGCCATGAACCCTCGAGTACGTATTACAAGTAGTTCAAAAGTCTTTTCATGATAGTTGAAGGCCATGATAAAATAAAGAGTTGTTATAATACTTGATTGATCCTCTTGATTAACATGCTAATGATTCCTAAGTATTAATATCTCATCCTGATACTTGAACCCCTATAGAACCTTACTTTGAATTCTGATAGTCAGATACTTACCAGCTTGATTCCTCATTAATTGATACCCTCTTTCTTATCCTAAAGCTTGACAATTCTGATATGTCCTGAGTTAAAGATCATTCTTCATACCTTAACACCCTTAGTATTCATGAAGTTTACCTTCTTGATGATCCAGCACTTGAACCTTGATGAGAAACCATTGCTTTGAGCCCAAATTGGCATTACACTTCATATTATCCATTAGCCTCACTAAATCCTCTTGTCCAATCTTTGATATATGAAAACCATTCAATTACTTGAATAGAGAATAGTTTTGTGAATCATGGCTCTGATATTCAGTACCTTGTTTCCCGTGTTTCGAGTTGATCTATAATTCCTTGATAAAAATGTTTACTGTAAAAAGAGATTTTGATATAATTCGGCATCAGTTTTTGAACTAAATAAAATGTGGGTTTTCAGTCCCAAAGGGGGATAAATGTTTTCTTTGAATAGTGGATCTGGACTGAGACGCGAGTCCTTTCCACACTTATTTTATGCTTAAAAGTTGCCTAGGGATTCCCATTAATGTTTTAGAACCCAGCGATGTTCGGGATTACTTCGCGGCTGATCACCGGCTGTAATCCGTAGCGTCATAAAATGATTTTGATTAAGATATGATTTTGAAATTGTTTTGATACAAGCAAATGATGCCATCACTCATAGTTTTATCCCTCGTTATCATTAGTTATGTCTTTCTATTGTCATTCTTTAATGAATATCTCGATTTATGTTTTGTATCATACTGTTAGCACTTGTTGAGCATTTGGCTCACTCCTTGCTTTACCCTGATATTACAGCTAGCAGCTATGGTTAGATTCAAGCAGACTGCCCGTAAGACTTGTGACACTGATGCGTATGTTTGAGCTCAGGTAGAATAAGTGATAGTAGTTTGTGTGAGGACTCGCTAATTAAAATCAGATGTAATAGTTGGTAGTGTTGAGCTGTTCCAAACCTTAAACTGTAATATCTTGGAGTTGATTGTGTATTCTTCTTTTAAACTGTTGTAATAGTTATATTTAATTTGATGTTTAAGTTGGGGGCGTGACAGGTTTTGGTATCAGAGCTACGGTTTAGAGTCCCTGGACAGCCCAAATAGGTTATAGGATATGTGTGTAGGTTATAGATAATATGCGAGAGAGTAGGATAAGTAAATATATTATTAATACTCCTCTTATTGGTTGTCAGCAAAGGGCGCATTCCTCGTCATCCTTTGGGTCGGACGACACTATTGCTTTCATAGTGTATGCTGAGTTGAGGCGCGAGTTCGACATGCTTCAGGGCAAGTACGACCAACTGATAGACCGACTGAAGAATGTGTATCCGGACAGCCGAAACTATGAAGGGAAGCCCAAGGAGCAGATGATTGCGAGACTTGAGACCTTGGTTCAGTATGTCAATACTAAGCTTGAGGAGATGCCAGCGCACCGGGACCGCACCAGCCAGTATGTCATTCAGATGGTGGCAGATGAGCTCCAGAGCATTGTGAAGACGCTTCGAGAGGAAAAGACTACCAAGCCCCGTTCAGATGGAGTGGAGCCTTAGTTCTTTCCATTTACCTTTCATGTTGTTGTACTATCAGACTTTGTGGAATCCCCAGTTGTTTTCGTTATTTCCTTTAAATAAGCCTGTTATTCCTAGAATCAGACCTTGTCCTAATCCTATGTATTGTGACCTTTAAAATTTCAATAATTATGTGCTATTCTTCCATTTGCTCTCAACTGTTATTTTACGTTTTTATCACCATATCTGCTTAATTTGGAAACTTGACCCCATATGTAAATGAGAATATCATGCGATACCCTCGAATCATTTAATCATTCATATCTGTTTTGACACAACTCTTATCTCAGGATCATGCCTCCCAAAAAGAAGAACCCAATAACCACATCCACCACAGACCCAAACATTCTTCAACTACTGGAAACCTTGCAACAGCAGACCAATGCTATAGCTCAACAACAACTAACTCTTCAGCAACGAATTGAAAACCAAGATAACCGTGAGCCACACCAACCACCTGAACCACCAGTACCACCTAGACAAATTGTCACTTTCAAGGCTTTTCAGAATGTGAATCCACCTGCATCTCATGATACCACTGATCCAGTGATAGCTAACACATGGATCAAGGAGATGGAAAGGGCTTTTGAATTGGTACAGTTAGGAGACGATCAGAAGACGCTGTATGCTACTTACTTCTTGAAGGGAGAAGTCATCTATTGGTGGGAATCAGTAAAAGCTATGGAAGTCACTCAGCAGGTTTCTTGGGAGAGATTTAAGAAGTTAATTCTGGACAAGTATTACCCTAAGTACATGCAGAATCAGATGGAGCTAAAATTCTTGAGTTGAAGCAAGGGAACATGACCGTACTGGAGTATGAGAAGAAGTTCACTGAGTTGTCAAGGTTTGTGACAATGTATACCAGCACTGAGGAGGAAAAAGCAAAGAAATTTCAGCAAGGATTGGAGCCTTGGATCAGAGATAGAGTTGCTATGTTTGAGCTTGAAACTTATGCGGGAGTAGTACAGAAAGCTGCTCTGATTGAGAATAATGGGATGCAGTCAAGGAAAGAGAGGGATAGCAAGAAGAGGAAGGTTCCATTTTATGGAGAAAAGTCTGAAGCAGGAAGTTCACAAGATCAGAATGTAAAGAGGATTGGTTTCCAGAAGGGCGGAAATTTTCAAAAGAAAGGAAATTTGATCAAAAGGCAAGAATCGAAGGGGAACAATCAGGCAAGCCAAGGGCAAGTTGGAGAAAACAGGTTCCAGAGGCCAGAACGCAAGCACTGCGGAAGAAGGCACCCCGGAGTGTGTAATAAGCTGAGCATGACATGCTACAAGTGTAATCAGAAGGGACATTTGGTGAATGAGTGCAAGATGCCGAAGCCAGGAGTTACGTGTTACAAGTGTGGGAAGACTGGACACATAGCTAGGGAGTGCAAGGCAACCGGACCAATCAAAGCTCTGATGAACGTGGCAAGTACCAGTTCAAGTGTGCCAGCTGAGGTATTGGCATTACCTCCACCACCCGCACCAACCCCGCAAGCAACAGCAAGGACTTTTGATCTGAAGATGAAGGATGCTGTTCAGAATTCTAAGGTGATAGCAGGTACACTTTTACTCAATAATGTCAAAGCTAAAGTATTGATTGATTCGGGAGCAACAAGATCTTTCATATCAAAATCTTTTGTTGATAAGCTTCAATGTAAGAAAATGATTATGAGTGAGGTAGTAAATGTGGTAATTGCGAACCAAGAGAAGATTCCTGTGAATCAATTTTGTCCAAAGTGTGAGATTGATATTTCGGGGTATAAGTTTTCAGCCGACTTGATACTCTTCAACTTGGGAGAGTTTGATATAATTCTAGGAATGGATTGGTTAGGAGAAAATAGCACTTAGATTAATTGTAAGACCAAAAAGGTGTATTTAAAGACGAAGAGTGGAGAGAAGCTAGTATTTAAGGGGCAGAGGTAAGAGCAACTATTTCTTACAATTGTTCAGGCTAAGAAGCTACTTAGAAAAGGTTGTGAGTCGTTCCTAGCTTATGTAGTGGATTCGGAAAAAGGCAGCCCCATCATGGAAGATATCCCTGTAGTTAACGAGTTCCCAGATGTGTTTGATAAGTGGCATTTTATACCACTTAGAACGTCTTAAAATGGCTTAAATTGGTGTCTTGAAATCAATTATTTTGTGTATTTGATGCGTTTTTCTAGTGTTTATGCATTTCAGGGTATTAGTTGCATTTCGGAGGAGGAATCATCAAGAATAAGCCTTGGCATGTGTTCACCATTGCGAGAGGAAAAGAACGGGCAGATTACGGCGAAGAAACGGAGCAAACCTGGAATTTTTCCAGTAGGGTCCTGCGCGCCCGCACAACAATGCTGAGCGGCCGCGCAGCAGCCTTGCGCGCCCGCGCAGAAATGCTGAGCAGCCGCGCAGGGTCGGGGAAAAAGCTGAATTATTTTAGACTTCTACTTCTGTTTGGCTTCCAACTTCTATGTAATCTGAGTTTTATGGGACTATTATATAAGTAGATTTGAGATGTTTTCATATAGAATATGAAGGAGATTATGTTTTAGATTGTGTTTGGCGCAAGAAGCAAAGGAGATAAGGAAGAAGACCGATTTAGCACACTGCAGCGAAGAGGAAGCATATTTTCTTGTGATTCTTGTTTCGTTGTAACGTTGGATGCTAGTTTTCTTGCTTTGACTTATTTACTCTCGTGACGTACTCTGTTTTAATATAATTAGTTTAGTTATTATTTTCTTGTGATGTTTATCATGATTTCATATGAACCCATGATGGCGATAAGTTCTATTATGGGCTAATCGTGATCATGGGGTTGCAACGGATTTATTATGGAATTCTTTAGTTAATTGTTTAATACTTTAGTGTGTGATGATTGCATGATATCTAGTATTGGTTGTGCGTATTTGTCTTATGTGCGTCGCGAACATATAAGATAGGGTGTTAATCTCTTGTGAAGCGACGGTGGATCTTGAGATTTAGAACTTGCCATGCTAGCATAGGTTCATGTACGTTGTGCATGATTAGTGGGTAACTCTAACAGTTTTATTTGCCCTATGTAATCAAAAGGGATAACTTGTGCTTAAATCGTTGTGTTGTCAATTTCTGTAGACATATAGGAACTCAACATGATTGATGACTATTCAACTTCTATCTTAATTGTGGATGCTTGGTAGAATGGTATTAGTACAATGAAAGTTGGCTTTTATCAGTTTCGTGTTATTCGATTAATGTCATCACTGTCACATGCTAAAGGTAATAACAATGGCTATAGAAGGAAGTAATAATGAAGTTGTGATCTCATGAGTGTTTTATTATTGATAAATTGAAGTGTTAGTTAAGTGGTTAATTAAGTAGTTAATTATAGTTAATATTTAATCAACAATTTTAAGTGTTATTATCTTAACATTGACAAGTAGTCATACATTGGTGAGTGAGTTTAATTAGACAATAACTTAGTCTGAGTCTCTGAGGGAACGAACTAGAAAGTATTCTATATTACTTGCGAACGCGTATACTTGCGTGAATATTAGTGCATGTTTTCGCCCTAACAAGTTTTTGGCGCCGCTGCCGGGGACTCGAAGTATTTGTTTAGTTTATGTACTTACCATCATTGGTCATTAGGACTCAGTGATTAGGACGTAGTAGTTAATTACTCTTTTCGGTTGTGTTTCAGGTACTTTAGCAAGCGTTTATGCAAACTCGTTCTCGTGCTCGCAAGAGGACCTTAGATACAGCTGAGGAGAAAGACGAAGTTCTTGATACTCCGGAGAAGTTAGATTTTGAGGATTCGGATTCAGGAACTGAGCAGAAAGAACCAATAAACATGGGAGATCGTATTGTTCAAGCTGATCCAGCTCTTATGGATTTTTCTCGGCCTAAAATTGATGACATTCAGTCAAGCATCCTTCATCCGGCTATTCAAGCTAACACCTTTGAAATCAAGCCGGGCACTATTCAGATGGTGCAGAATTCTGTTTCTTTTGGAGGAGCGGCAACTGAAGACCCCAACATGCACATAAGGAATTTTGTCGAGATCTGCAGCACTTTTAAGTACAATGGCATGACTGATGAGGCTATCAAGTTGAGGCTTTTCCCATTCTCACTGAGGGATAAAGCTAAAGACTGGTTACATTCTGAACCAGCTGGGTCCATCACTACGTGGCAAGATCTTGCGCAAAAGTTTCTGGTGAAGTTTTATCCAATGGCAAAGACTGCTGCTATGAGGAGTGCTCTTACTCAGTTTGCGCAGCAACCTACAGAATCTATGTGTGAGGTTTGGGAACGCTATAAGGAAATGTTGAGAAAATGTCCACATCATGGAATGCCGGATTGGATGGTAATCACTGGTTTTTATAATGGTTTGGGGGCCCAATCTCGGCCCATGCTCGATGCAGCAGCTGGAGGCTCCTTATGGGCTAAAAGCTATACTGAGGCGTATAATCTTATCGAGACGATGGCTGCAAATGAGCATCAAAACCCAACTCAGAGGATGACGTCAGGCAAGGTAGCAGGTATTCTGGAAGTTGATGCAGCCACCGCTATTGCAGCCCAGCTCCAAGCGCTATCAATGAAGGTTGATTCTTTGGCTACGTATGGAGTTAATCAAATAGCTATGGTTTGTGAGCTTTGTGCAGGTTCTCATGCTACGGATCAGTATTCTCTTGTCAACGAATCTGTTCAGTATGTGAATAATTATCAGCGACAACAGCAGCCTGTGCCAGCGACCTATCATCCTAATAACAGAAATCATCCAAATTTCAGCTGGGGGAATAATCAGAATGTTATTCAGCCAACATATCAGCAAGGAGTAAGTAAACAGTTTAACCCACCTGGATTCCAGCAACCACAGCAGTATGCTACAAGGCAATCATATCCTCAACAGGGAAGTGCAGCTGCACCTACTAGTGCTGATTTTGAGGAACTTAAGCTGTTGTGCAAGAGTCAGGCGGTTTCTATCAAGACCTTGGAAAATCAAATCGGTCAATTAGCCAATGCAGTGCTCAATCGTCAACCTGGCACTCTTCCCAGTGACACGGAAGTACCAGGCAGGAAGGAAGCTAAAGAGCAAGTCAAGGCTATTACCTTAAGGTCTGGAAAAGTAGCTGATGCTGAAAAGGCAAAAGAAGTTGAAGCTGAAGTTAGAGATGAAGAATCTAAGCAAAAGGAGAAAGTGGCGGAACCAAAGAAGACTACTGTTGAACACACTCTACCTGAGGCTAATATAGGGGAGAAACAGCTCTATCCTCCACCACCTTTTCCTAAGAGATTGCAGCAACAAAAGCTGGATAGACAGTTCGGGAAGTTTCTGGAGGTGTTCAAGAAACTTCACATCAATATACCTTTCGCTGAGGCGCTGGAACAAATGCCTAGTTATGTGAAGTTTATGAAGACTATTCTTTCAAGGAAGGTGAAACTGGATGACCTTGAAACCGTTGCTCTCACGGAAGAATGCAGCGCGGTTCTGCAACAAAAGTTACCACCAAAACTGAAAGATCCAGGAAGCTTCACCATTCCTTGCACCATTGGCAATCTAACTTTTGACAAGTGCCTTTGTGATTTGGGAGCAAGCATTAATCTAATGCCGTTGTCGATCTTTAAAAAGCTGGATCTGCCTGATCCAAAACCCACATACATGTCGCTACAATTGGCGGACCGTTCCATTACTTACCCAAGGGGCATAGTTGAGGATGTGCTCGTCAAGGTGGATAAGCTCTTCTTTCCTGCTGATTTTGTTATTCTGGATTTTGAGGAAGATAAGAAGATTCCCATAATCTTGGGAAGGCCTTTCTTGGCTACTGGCCGTACCTTGATAGATGTGCAAAAAGGGGAACTTACTATGCGGGTCCAAGATCAGGATGTGACCTTCAACGTATTCAAGGCAATGAAATTCCCTACAGAAGATGAGGAGTGCTTAAAAGTGGATGTGATTGATTCTGCGGTTACTTCGGAACTCGATCACATGCTAATGTCTGATGCATTGGAAAAGGCCTTAGTGGGGGATTTTGACAGCGATGATGAAGATAGCAACGAGCAATTACAATATCTGAACGCTTCTCCATGGAAGCGAAAGCTCGACATACCATTTGAATCTCTTGGTACTTCTGACCTTAAGAATGCTGAAGGGAAGTTCAAACCATCAATAAAGGAAGCACCTACCTTGGAGCTCAAACCATTACCTGAACACTTGAGGTATGCTTTTTTAGGTGATTCATCTACGTTACCTGTTATTATTTCAGCTGACCTTTCAGGTAGTGAGGAAGACAAGCTCTTAAGGATTTTGAGAGAATTCAAATCGGCTATAGGATGGACCATAGCAGACATCAAGGGGATAAGTCCTTCATATTGTATGCATAAAATTCTGTTAGAGGAAGGTAGTAAGCCAACTGTGGAACAGCAGCGAAGACTGAACCCGATCATGAAGGAGGTGGTGAAGGAAGAAATTCTGAAATGGCTAGATGCAGGCATCATTTATCCTATTTCTGACAGCTCGTGGGTGAGCCCCGTGCAATGTGTACCTAAGAAAGGAGGTATCACTGTGGTCGCAAATGAAAAGAATGAGCTCATCCCTACTCGAACAGTTACAGGATGGAGAGTATGCATGGATTATAGAAAATTGAACAAAGCCACAAGGAAGGATCACTTCCCTCTCCCATTCATTGATCAAATGCTTGACAGATTGGCGGGACATGAGTATTTTTGTCTTCTGGATGGTTATTCCGGGTATAATCAGATTTGTATTGCACCAGAGGATCAGGAAAAGACTACCTTCACTTGTCCATTTGGCACATTTGCTTTTCGTAAAGTTTCGTTTGGGTTATGTGGCGCCCCGACCACCTTTCAGAGATGTATGATGGCTATATTCTCTGACATGATTGGAAATAACGTCGAAGTGTTCATGGATGACTTCTCCGTCTTTGGACACTCATATGATGATTGTTTGAATAATCTGCGCGCCGTACTCAAAAGATGCGTGGAAACTAATTTGGTGCTTAATTGGGAGAAATGTCATTTTATGGTGCGTGAAGGCATTATCCTTGGGCATAAGGTCTCTAGCAAAGGTCTGGAGGTGGACAAGGCCAAGGTGGGAGTCATTGAAAATCTTCCCCCACCTAATTCGGTGAAAGGAATCCGTAGTTTTCTCGGTCATGCGGGTTTTTATCGGCGATTCATCAAGGACTTTTCAAAGATATCTAAGCCGTTGTGCAATTTACTTGAGAAAGATGTGCCTTTCAAATTTGATGATGAATGTTTGGCAGCATTTGAGACTCTAAAGGAGAATTTGATCACGGCACCAGTTATTACAGCACCAGATTGGACAGAACCGTTTGAGATGATGTGTGATGCGAGTGACTATGCGGTAGGTGCAGTTCTGGGACAGCGCAAGAAAAATCTCTTCCATGTGGTCTACTATGCGAGTAAGACTTTAAATGGGGCCCAATTGAACTATACCACTATTGAGAAGGAGCTTTTGGCTATAGTCTTTGGCTTTGAAAAATTTCGATCTTATCTGCTTGGTACGAAAGTGACAGTATTCACTGATCATGCAGCTATTCGCTATCTGGTTTCTAAGAAGGATTCAAAGCTGAGACTCATTCGTTGGGTGCTTTTACTTCAAGAATTTGAGTTAGAGATCAAGGATAGAAAAGGTACTGAGAATCAAGTAGCTGACCATCTCTCTAGGTTGGAGAATCCCGATTCTACTTCACAAGATAGGACGTTAATCAATGAATCTTTTCCGGATGAGCAGTTGTTTGCAATTCAGGAGGAAGAACCATGGTTTGCAGATATTGTAAACTATCTTGTCAGCAATATAATGCCGCTTAATTTGACATCCACTCAAAAGAAGAAGTTTCTGCATGAGGTGAAGTGGTATATGTGGGATGAACCATATTTGTTTAGACAGGGAGCTGATCAGATCATCAGGAGATGTATCCCGTTCTGTGAGACGGAGGGGATATTACGAGACTGCCATTCCACGGTTTATGGTGGACACTATGGAGGTGAGAAGACGGCAGCTCGTATTCTGCAAGCAGGTTTTTTCTGGCCTACTTTGTTCAAGGATGCTCATCAGTTTGTTTTAAGGTGTGATCGTTGCCAAAGAGTGGGAAATTTGTCAAGGAAGGATGAGATGCCATTAAATGTGATGCTTGAAGTCGAGGTCTTTGATGTAGGGGGAATCAATTTCATGGGGCCTTTTATCTCATCTTGCAATAATCACTACATCTTGCTGGCAGTCGATTATGTCTCAAAATGGGTCGAAGTTAAAGCTTTACCGACAAATGATGCAAAGGTAGTACTAAATTTTCTTCATAAGCAAATTTTCACAAGGTTTGGAGCGCCTCGGGTAATCATAAGTGATGAAGGATCGCATTTTTGCAACCGTAAGTTCACTTCTATGATGCAGCGTTATAATGTGAATCATCGAGTAGCTACTGCCTATCATCCGCAAACAAATGGTCAAGCGAAAGTGTCTAACAGAGAGATAAAGCGCATTCTAGAGAAGGTCATTTGTCCGTCAAGGAAGGATTGGTCTTTAAAGCTCGATGAAGCTGTTTGGGCTTACAGAACAGCATACAAAACTCCACTTGGGATGTCACCGTTTCAGTTGGTGTACGGTAAGGGATGTCATCTACCGGCGGAGCTTGAGCATAAGGCCTACTGGGCATTGAAGAAATTGAACCTGGATTTAGATGCAGCTGGTAAGAAAAGAATGCTTCAGCTTAATGAACTTGATGAATTTCGACTTCAAGCGTACGAGAATAACAAAATGTATAAGGAAAAGGTGAAGAGGTGGCACGATAGGAAGCTACATCCTAAGTTATTTGTGCTAGGGCAACAAGTTCTGTTATTCAACTCTCGGCTCCGACTTTTTCCTGGGAAGTTGAAATCAAGGTGGTCTGGACCTTTTATTGTCAAAACTGTGTTTCCACATGGAGCGGTGGAAATTTTTGAGAATGATTTGGACCAAGCATTCAAGGTTAACGGTCATCGGTTGAAGCACTACTATGGGGACATGGCAAACCGAGAGGTGGTTAGTGCCATTTTGTTGACTACTTGAGAAAGGTACGGAACGTCAAGCTAATGACGAAAAAGAAGCGCTGCGTGGGAGGCAACCCATGAATTGTTGTTACAGGAACCCTTAGAAGTTAATAACCTATCCAAAAACACAAAAAAAATCAGAAAACAGGGGCTGAAAAAAAAAATTCCAGAAACCCTCTGCGCGGCCGCGCAGCTTGCTGCGCGCCCGCGCAGAAATGCTGAGCGGCCGCGCAGGGGTCGAGTTCCAGAAAATTTTTTACAGTTCAGAAAAAAAAAAAAAAAACAAAACACAAAAACCCATCACAGCCCATAAACCCACGAATTCTTTTCCCATTACCCCATGATTTTATCCTTCAACCCCACTCCTAATCTAATTTAACCTACTTCACACCCTATATATACATACACATATCCCACATATCTCCCACAAACTTCCTACACTTAAACCCTCTCATAAACATCAAAAATCAGTTCATACACACTTTTATTCACAAATCAATGGCACCCAAGAGAGCACGCACTATTGACAGCAGCAGCACAGTTCCTACTGCTGATTCATCAAGGGGTACTGCTGCAAGGCCTCGGTTAACTGACAGAGCTGCGGAGGAGGAGTACACTAGGCTGTTGGGGAAGCCGATTCTGAAGGAGAGGGGGTTTTTACCATCAGGGAGGGATGGTGAGTTGTTGCCCATGATTGCAGAGAAGGGGTGGATAGCTTTTTGTGAGTCACCCGAAGCAGTACCGATGAGTGTTGTTCGCGAGTTCTACGCGAACGCGAAGGCTGAAAAGAATGGGTTTTCTGTAGTTCGTGGGCTGACGGTTGATTATCATCCTGCGGCGATTCGCCGTGTGATTGGACAGTGAGAGAGGAAGCCCGAGGAGGAGAACTGGAATGAAAAGACTGCTGAGGATTTTGACTTGGATATGATTTGTGCGACTCTCTGTCGACCGGGCACAGTTTGGAACCGCAGTCCAGCCAATAATGAGTATCGTCACTTTCCGGCGATCGCCATGAACAGGTATGCCCGTGCATGGAATGCATTTATATGTGCTAATATTTTGCCTTCTTCACATGCACACGAGGTCACAGTTGAGAGAGCACAGTTGTTGTGGGGAATTCTGAATGAGGAATACTATGTGGACCTTGGTGAGTTTATCTACCAAGGAATTCTGAAGTTTTTGAGGGGAGCAAAGCATATGAACATCCCTTATGCATCCACGGTTACGAAGCTATGCCGAGCAGTAGGAGTGAACTAGCCGACTCATGAGCAGTTGCAGTTGCCAGCAGCTCCGATAGATTCTGGCACTCTGAATGGGATGCAGGAGTGGACCTGTGGTGAGCCTGAGGAGCATGGGTTGGGTTATCGTCTTCCAGGAGGACGTCCAGCACGAGGTGCTACTATGGCTAGGCCAGGGCGTGGTGAGGCTGGTTCTTCGAGAGCTCAGGAGGGTGCTGGGATGGGTGATGCCCAGTATAGGAGGCTTTCACGGCGGATGGATGCCATGTATGAGACGCAGAGCAGGTTTGCTCAGGAGCTCACTCTTGCGTTAGGGACTGCTTTTCGAGGCCTTGGAGCTGATATCCAGTGGCCAGTTTTTGGTGAGGACTCTGCATACCCGCCGCCTGATACTCCACCCACTGAGGGTAATGATGATGATGACTCCGAGTAGGTATACCCTGTGTTCCTTTCTACTACCTTCACTGGGGACAGTGAAGATTTTAAGTTTGGGGGTGGTAGTTAGGGAATATTTTGTGTGTGTCATATAGCTGCATATTCATGATAGTTAGTTCATATAGTTGCATAATTTTTGCCATATACTTTTTTTATATAGCTTTATTTGTTTGTCATATCATATAGCTCATGCATATACCATGATCCCTTTTGCAATGATTTATCGACTGAATTGTGATATTGATGCGAGTGTAGTGATAGCATTAAAGTGATATTAAGTTGTGTTGGTTGATATGCATGCTAGAAGCACTTGTATTTTCACTAAGTCTTAGAGAATGCTTAAGGGCTAGATTGTTGTTATGATCTGATTATTTTCGAGGATAATCTATTTATTATGCTTAGAATTTGATAATAGGTTCTTAGTGGTAAAGGCATGAAAAAGAAAAAAAATGGAGTAAAAATGGAATTTGTTGCTAATTATGGCTAGGCGTCAAATGGCTAGTAGCCGGCTCGCATGTTATGCGAGTAGTCTAGGGTTGAGCAAGATGGAGCGAAACGCACTTGCTCAGAAAAGAAAAAAAAAATTTTGCATAATTGATCAATAGTGGGCTCTTTGGTATTCGAGTTATTAAGTTCTTAGGGGACTTTGTGCCTAGTGACCTAAGGCTTTTAGAGTCTGGGATCCACTAACCTAACGCTCGTTACATGAATACCATTGTATAAGTCTTTTGTGGACCTCACTCATTGCACGGTCAAATAAGCATTTGAGTTGTAAATAAAAAGCACGATTCCGTAGTAAGCTCCAGAGTTCTTGTAGTGTTGTATATCACTTTGTGCCTAGAATTTTTATTCTTTGTATAATCGTAGGATTGCCTTGAGGATAGTCTAGTCATAGTAATTGGTCTAGTTCTGAAGCATATCTGTTAAGCATTTGCACACACCACGTTTCTGGATGTATGTCCGTTTGCATGAGTTTATTGATCTTTAGTGTCTAACTGCATTCGTTGAGACGTGACAATTTGGTTGGTTAATTGTAGTAAGGGGGATCGTTGCATTTTCATATAGATTGCATTCATGCATATTTTTATTTGTTTTGAGTCTGTGATGCTTGAGGACAAGCATCGATTTAAGTTTGGGGGTGTGATAAGTGGCATTTTATACCACTTAGAACGTCTTAAAATGGCTTAAATTGGTGTCTTGAAATCAAGTATTTTGTGTATTTGATGCGTTTTCTAGTGTTTATGCATTTCAGGGTATTAGTTGCATTTCGGAGGAGGAATCATCAAGAATAAGCCTTGGCATGTGTTCACCATTGCGAGAGGAAAAGAACGGGCAGATTACGGCGAAGAAACGGAGCAAACCTGGAATTTTTCCAGTAGGGTCCTGCGCGCCCGCGCAGCAATGCTGAGCGGCCGCGCAGCAGCCTTGCGCGCCCGCGCAGAAATGCTGAGCGGCCGCGCAGGGTCGGGGAAAAAGCTGAATTATTTTAGACTTCTACTTCTGTTTGGCTTCCAACTTCTATGTAATTTGAGTTTTATGGGACTATTATATAAGTAGATTTGAGACGTTTTCATAGAGAATATGAAGGAGATTATGTTTTAGATTGTGTTTGGCGCAAGAAGCAAAGGAGATAAGGAAGAAGACCGATTTAGCACACTGCAGCGAAGAGGAAGCATATTTTCTTGTGATTCTTGTTTCGTTGTAACGTTGGATGCTAGTTTTCTTGCTTTGACTTATTTACTCTTGTGACGTACTCTGTTTTAATATAGTTAGTTTAGTTATTATTTTCTTGTGATGTTTATCATGATTTCATATGAACCCATGATGGCGATAAGTTCTATTATGGGCTAATCGTGATCATGGGGTTGCAACGGATTTATTATGGAATTCTTTAGTTAATTGTTTAATACTTTAGTGTGTGATGATTGCATGATATCTAGTATTGGTTGTGCGTATTCGTCTTATGTGCGTCGCGAACATATAAGATAGGGTGTTAATCTCTTGTGAAGCGACGGTGGATCTTGAGATTTAGAACTTGCCATGCTAGCATAGGTTCATGTACGTTGTGCATGATTAGTGGGTAACTCTAACAGTTTTATTTGCCCTATGTAATCAAAAGGGATAACTTGTGCTTAAATCGTTGTGTTGTCAATTTCTGTAGACATATAGGAACTCAACATGATTGATGACTATTCAACTTCTATCTTAATTGTGGATGCTTGGTAGAATGGTATTAGTACAATGAAAGTTGGCTTTTATCAGTTTCGTGTTATTCGATTAATGTCATCACTGTCACATGCTAAAGGTAATAACAATGGCTATAGAAGGAAGTAATAATGAAGTTGTGATCTCATGAGTGTTTTATTATTGATAAATTGAAGTGTTACTTAAGTGGTTAATTAAGTAGTTAATTATAGTTAATATTTAATCAACAATTTTAAGTGTTATTATCTTAACATTGACAAGTAGTCATACATTGGTGAGTGAGTTTAATTAGACAATAACTTAGTCTGAGTCTCTGAGGGAACGAACTAGAAAGTATTCTATATTACTTGCGAACGCGTACACTTGCGTGAATATTAGTGCATGTTTTCGCCCTAACAGTGTTTCCTGATGAACTACCAGGCTTACCACCAGATCGACAAATCGAGTTCGAGATCAACCTTGCTCCAGGCACGGAACCAGTTTCAAAGGCCCCATATAGGATGGCACCAGCAGAAATGAAAGAGTTGGCAAGCCAGCTACAAGAATTGTTGGATAAGGGAGTGATACGGCCAAGTACGTCATCATGGGGAGCACCTGTTCTGTTTGTAAAGAAGAAAGATGGGAGTATGCGACTATGCATAGACTATCGGGAGTTGAATAAGGTAACGATCAAGAACCACTACCCGCTACCAAGGATAGATGACCTTTTTGATCACTTGAAGGGAGCAAAATGCTTTTCGAAGATTGATTTGAAATCGGGATACCATCAATTAAAGATCAAGAAAGAAGATATTCCCAAGACCGCATTTAAGACCAGATATGGGCATTATGAATTCCTAGTAATGCCGTTTGGATTGACCAACGCTCCGGCCGCATTTATGGACCTGATGAATCGGGTTTTTAAGAAGTATTTGGACAAATTTGTCGTGGTATTCATTGATGACATCCTTATTTATTCTAAGTCGGAAGAAGAACATAAGCAACACCTCTGGATAGCATTGGAAATACTTCGTCAAGAGAAGTTGTATGCCAAGTTTACCAAATGTGAGTTTTGGTTAAAGGAAGTTCAATTTTTGGGGCATGTCATTGGAAATGAGGGACTTAAAGTGGATTCGGCAAAGATTGAGGCAGTTATGAGTTGGGAGAGGCCAAAGACTCCTACGGAAGTACGAAGTTTTCTAGGATTGGCCGGATACTATAGAAGATTCGTCAAGGATTTCTCGAAGATCGCCACGCCATTGACCAAGTTAACCAGAAAGAATCAAAAGTTTGAATAAAGTGCAGAATGTGAGGATAGCTTTCAAGAGTTGAAGCAGAAATTGGTAACAGCTCCGGTTTTAGTACTTCCAGATGATCAAGGGAACTTTGTAATATTTAGCGATGCTTCACATAAGGGATTGGGGTGTGTGTTAATGCAACACGGTAAAGTGATCGCATATGCGTCAAGACAGTTGAAACCGCATGAGTTAAAGTACCCGACGCATGACTTGGAACTAGCTACCTTAGTGTTCGCACTTAAGATTTGGAGACATTACCTCTACGGAGAGAAGTGTGAAATCTACACGGATCACAAGAGTTTAAAGTACATTTTTACTCAGAAAGAGCTCAATATGAGGCAGAGGAGATGGCTGGAATTGATCAAGGACTATGACTGTTCGATAAATTACCATCCTGGAAAGGCGAATATTGTGGCCGATGCTCTAAGTAGGAAGGAGAGACTGAATATGATGATAACATCAAAAGAGTTATCTGAAGAAATCGAGAGATTGGAATTGGAACTTTGTGCTTGCGGAAAAGTCGAGGAAGTTTGTCGTGCAATGACCTTTCAGCCAACACTAGTGGAAAAGATAAAGAAGTGTCAAGAAGAAGTAATGGAGAAAGAGAAGAATCAGTTATCTGGAGAGGAGATTAATACTCGAAGGGATGAGCAAGGGATACTAAGGTTTTCATCCAGAATATGGATTCCTCATGTACCTGAATTAAAGAATGAGATCCTCCATGAATCCCACAATTCGAAATTTTCAATCCACCCGGGAAGCACCAAGATGTATCGAGACTTAAAGAAGAACTTTTGGTGGCCAAATATGAAGCGAGACGTGGCAGAATGGGTTGCGAAGTGTTATACTTGTCAGAAAGTGAAGGCAGAACATCAACGACCAAGCGGATTAATTCAGCCCCTGAAGATTCCAGAATGGAAATGGGAAAATATCGCTATGGACTTTATAGTAGGACTACCGTGAACAAAATCCGGGCATGACGCAATATGGGTTATAGTTGATCGTCTTACGAAGTCGGCGCATTTCCTTCCAATAAACGAGAAGTCGTCATTGGACAAGTTGGTTTATCTATATGTGCGCAAAATCGTACTAAGGCATGGAGTACCTGTATCAATAGTTTCAGACAGAGATCCCCGATTTAACTCGAGATTTTGGAAGCAATTTCAGGAATATCTTGGCACAAAGTTGAATATGAGCACGGCGTATCACCCGCAGACTGATGGCCAGAGTGAAAGGACAATTCAAACAATCGAAGACATGTTGCGCAGTCGTGCAATCGATTTTGCAGGTAGTTGGGACGATCACTTGCCGTTGATTGAATTCTCTTACAACAACAACTATCATTCCAGTATCGGCATGCCACCATATGAAGCTTTGTACGGGCGAAAATGTAGATCACCAACAAGTTGGGATGAAGTAGGAGAAGGAAGAATTCTCGGCTCGAAATTGGTACAACAGTTGCATGACACAGTCAAGTTAATTCAGAAAAGGTTGCTTGCTGCTCTAGATAGACAGAGGAAGTATGCGGATCCAGCGCGTAAGGATGTTCGATACCAAGTTGGTGAAGCTGTGTTGCTGAAGGTGTCACCTAGAAAAGGGTTGTTTAGATTTGGCAAGAAAGGGAAGTTAGCACCTAGATACATAGTTCCTTTTGAAATATTGAGTCAAGTGGGAAAGGTGGCCTATGAGTTGGCCTTACCACCTCAGTATCAGCATATGCATAATGTGTTCCATGTGTCGTTGCTTAAGAAGTACAATCCTGACGCTAGCCATGTGATAGAATATGAACCTGTAGAAATTCAGGCAGACCTGTCATTTGTGGAGCAACCGGTTAAAATACTCGACTGGCAAGTAAAGAGTCTTAGGAATAAGTCGGTAAAGTTAGTAAAAGTGCTTTAGAGGAACCCTAAGGTCGAAGAATCGACTTGGGAGTTAGAGTCTGTTATGCATTCCCGGTATCCTCATCTGTTCTCTTAGATTCTGGGGACAGAATCCCTTAAGGGGGAGAGGATGTTACGACCGGCATTTTATGTAATATTATTTGTGGATTTGGTATAATATTAAAGCCGAATGAAAATATATTCAATGATTGTACGTTTATGTGAGTGAAAATTTCTGCATTATAAATTTGCTCTATGTAGTATATGATTTTTCAAAGCAAGAGTTTATTTAATTGCTTTATTTTTTGATTTATAAGGAATATTCTAAGCCTTGAAAAAATTTTCTTTTAAAAGGTATTTTGTTCACAAATTTTGAAAATGATTTTATAAAGTCTCTAAAAAACCAAGTTATTTTATGGTATAAATTTTATAATTTTTGAACTTGTGTTTTATTTTATAAAAATAAATCTTTATAAATATAATTAGCAAATTACATAGTTATCCTTGCATGCAAATTCCTTCCATACATTCCAAAAGGGCTAAAGAGTCAATAACCACCCCACTAACTCTTATTTCCTAGCCAAATACCTTCTTTACCCTTGCATGCAAATTGAACCAAGTTCAAGTGGAAGGCTAATCATGTCAATTCCTAATTCCACTCACTTTTGCCAATACAAAAACCATAAAACAAGCAAAGACATGATCATTTTCATTCATCACCCACACCACACTCATTCTTCTCTCCCTCCTCCTCCCTCACTCTCGGCCCTCCCTCTCTCACTCTCGGGTTTAGCCGAGAACCACCCCCTCCCCATTTTTCTTCATTCCTCAACCAAGCTTCCACTCTTTACACAAGTAAATGTTACTTCCCATACCATGATCACTCATATTTCAAAGAATTTTGAGTAGAAAGTTTAAGTTTAAAGGTTGCATGTAAAGGTTCTAGTGAAACTCAAAATACAACCTTGATTCTTGTGAGTTTAGGGTTGTTTTTGAGAGGACTACAAGGAATGGAGAAGTGCCAAGTCTTGAGAGGGAAACTCTTAATGATTAAATGGCCATTCCCATCCATTTCATTCGGCCATGACCATATGGGAGCCGAATGAATGGTCCTTAAGACTATTCTTGTTGCTTAACTCAATTTTTGCATGTTTATGTGATAATGACTTGAATTTTATGGTGAAAATTTGATAAAACTCTTTGCATGCTAAGTGATCATCTAGGTATAGCTTATGCTAGGCTTGCATGTCAATTTTATGATAGAATATATGTAGAAAATGTGTTGTTTTGGTTTGCAAAACCCGAAGACATGCATGCATGTAGATTTCTCTTTGAATGTTATAAGATTTTGATCATTTGGAAAGATTTTGTTAGTGAGCCTTAATTTCAGTAGGATTAATGTGTTAATATTGATTTATGCTTCTTGTTGCATGGTAATAATTTGTGGTTATCTTTTATAAAAATGCATATCTTGTTGTTTCAAAAACTTAATGATTGGTGAGTTGAGAAATGTGATCTCTTTTGTTTTGCCATAATTGTACCTTAGGTAAGGATGATCTCACCCAAGGTTATTTTGAGAATAAGGGAGTTAGTTCAGTAGATTACCATGTTTAAGTCTTGGTTTGAGTATTGGGTTGTTGGTAGTTGAGTTTGTCAAGTCAAAACCTTGGAGAAATGAGAGTTATAGTTTCTGCAGAAAATCAGTTTAGTACCCTGAGCTTTAGAGTGAGTTTTGACCATGTCATTGATGTGCACTTTGAGGCCCAAGCCACCAGAAGTTAGTATTGGGAGTATATAAAAGGTTTTAGGTGTTGGTTGGAGGTTTGCATGTCATTTGGTTAGGTGCACAAGTAGAATAACAAAATTTGTCCAGCAGGGAACAGTTTTGTTGTAACTTAGAATAGGGAGATTTGACCATGTCATGGGTAGGCCCTCATTAGGCCCTGTTGGGCCTTAGTTAGAGGGAGTGTCAGAGAAGTTTTTCCAACCATAGTTCATAGGATATGAGTTAGAACCATGTGTCACAAGTTAATTCAAGTCAGGGCGTTTTCTTCCCAGAAAAACAGGGGAACCTTGGACTTTTAGCTTAGGCCCAAGAAGGCCCAAGCCAGACCCTTGAGCCACATCAAGTTTGTGAGATGCCCTTAGGTCAGGAGAGTCTTGTGTAAAAGTTTTGAAGGAAAACTTGTAGTTTAAGAGTGTCTAATGCACTGAAGAAACCATAGTTGTCATTCTGAAATTTGCACCAGTGAGCACTTTCACTTATCACATAGTATTAGAACACTTAGAAGTGAGTATTAGGTCGACCACCATAGTTGTAAGATAGTATAAGGTCAGTAGAGAAAAAGGCACAAGTGAGGGTCAATAGGTCTTGGATAGTTTAGAAAAGGCACGTCAAGTTAGGAAGCCAAAATTAGAAGACTTTGTCTAGTTTAGCGACCAAGTGATTTAAGTTGTGAGTCGAGATCATCCAAGCCTAGTGTTGCATTATGGTGTATATGGAGTTATTTTGGTATTAATATATGATATGTGTTTATGTGGCTATGTGTGTACAATTATAATTTAAAAGTGAATATAAAATTAAGTGCATATAGGCCGAAGTGCCATCCGTGTTTAATTTCGGGTTGTAAATAGGTTAAGTTGGTAAGAATATATTATAATGAGGATTATTATTATTTATGTAGGATCTCGAGACGAGGGAAAACTTGCCATAAAGGTCGAGTGAAGCTCCAGTTGCTCCTACCAGTCAGACCAGACCAGCCTTCTCAAGACAAATGATTCAACTTGACCTTCGTATTTACTGCTAATCATTCATACATTGCTACAACTATCCTGTGTCATTTGATATACTAAATCAAGCGTATCTTATGTTTATCTTTGAATCATATAGAAATGCCATGAACCCTCGAGTACGTATTACAAGTAGTTCAAAAGTCTTTTCATGATAGTTTAAGGCCATGATAAAATAAAGAGTTGTTATAATAATTGATTGATCCTCTTGATTAACATGCTAATGATTCCTAAGTATTAATATCTCATCCTGATACTTGAACCCCTATAGAACCTTACTTTGAATTCTGATAGTCAGATACTTACCAGCTTGATTCCTCATTGATTGATACCCTCTTTCTTATCCTAAAGCTTGACAATTCTGATATGTCCTGAGTTAAAGATCATTCTTCATACCTTAACACCCTTAGTATTCATGAAGTTTACCTTCTTGATGATCCAGCACTTGAACCTTGATGAGAAACCATTGCTTTGAGCCCAAATTGGCATTACCCTTCATATTATCCATTAGCCTCACTAAATCCTCTTGTCCAATCTTTGATATATGAAAACCATTCAATTACTTGAATAGAGAATAGTTTTGTGAATCATGGCTCTGATATTCAGTACCTTGTTTCCCGTGTTTCGAGTTGATCTATAATTCCTCGATAAAAATGTTTACTGTAAAAAGAGATTTTGATATAATTCGGCATCAGTTTTTGTACTAAATAAAATGTGGGTTTTCAGTCCCAAAGGGGGATAAATGTTTTCTTTGAATAGTGGATCTGGACTGAGACGCGAGTCCTTTCCACACTTATTTTAGGCTTAAAAGTTGCCTAGGGATTCCCATTAATGTTTTAGAACCCAGCGAGGTTCAGGATTATTTCGCGGCTGATCACCGGCTGTAATCCGTAGCGTCATAAAATGATTTTGATTAAGATATGATTTTGAAATTGTTTTGATACAAGCAAATGATGCCATCACTCATAGTTTTATCCCTCGTTATCATTAGTTATGTCTTTCCATTGTCATTCTTTAATGAATATCTCGATTTATGTTTTGTATCGTACTGTTAGCACTTGTTGAGCATTTGGCTCACTCCTTGCTTTACCCTGATATTACAGCTAGCAGCTATGGTTAGATTCAAGCAGACTGCCCGTAAGACTTGTGACGCTGATGCGTATGTTCGAGCTCAGGTAGAATAAGTGATAGTAGTTTGTGTGAGGACTCGCTATTTAAAATCAGATGTAATAGTTGGTAGTGTTGGGCTGTTCCAAACCCTAAACTGTAAGATCTTGGAGTTGGTTGTGTATTCTTCTTTTAAAATGTTGTAATAGTTATATTTAATTTATTGTTTAAGTTGGGGGCGTGACATACCCTAATGAAACAAAGGCTTATTATTTTTATAGTCCTTCTGAGCAGAAAGTGTTTATTGCTCGAGATGCTGTCTTCATGGAAAGAGATTTTGTTTCCAAAAGAAACAGTGGGAGAACTATAGATCTCGATGAAGATCGAGAACCGCAAAATAGCATTGAACCTGAAGTGGAACAAGAGCAGAATAATGATAATGCTCAACAAACAAAGGTTGTTCGTAGATCTGGTAGATTTCGCCATGAGCCAGAGAGATATGGATTTCTCATGACTCAGTATGGTGATTTGATGCTCATAGATGAAGATGAGCCTCTCACATACCAAGATGCTATGAACAGTCCAGACTCTAAGAGATGGCTTGAAGCCATGAAATCCGAGATAGATTCCATGTACGAAAACCAAGTATGGACTTTGGTTGATCCACCTGAAGGGGTAAAACCCATAGGGTGCAAATGGGTTTTTAAGAAGAAAAAGGGCATGGATGGAAATGTTCAGACCTATGAAGCTAGGCTGGTTGCAAAAGGTTTCAAATAAATTCATGGTATTGACTATGATGAAACTTTCTCACCAGTGGCTATGGTCAAGTCTATAAGGATTTTACTTGCCATTGCAGCATTCCATGATTATGAAATCTGGCAAATGGATGTCAAAACAGCCTTCCTTAATGGAAGCCTTGAAGAGGATGTGTACATGACATAACCTGAGGGTTTTATCGATCCAAGGAATGCTGGAAAGGTATGTAAATTGCGTCCATCCATTTATGGATTGAAGCAATCCTCTAGGAGATGGAATATCCTTTTTGATGAAATAGTCACAGAGTATGGCTTTGTTCAAAACGAAGATGAACCGTGTGTTTACAAGAAGGTTAGTGGGAGCTATCTGGCATTCATAGTACTATATGTTGATGATATACTACTAATGGGGAATGACTTACCTTCTCTAAAGGCTGTTAAGACTTGGTTAGGGAGCAATTTCTCCATTAAAGACTTAGGAGAGGCATCCTACATTCTAGGAATGAGGATCTATAGAGAAAGATCTAGAAGGATGATCGGTCTAAGTCAGAGCACATACATTGATAAGGTTTTGCATCGTTTTGGAATGCAAAATGCAAAAAGGAGATATGTCCCCGTGTCTCAAGGGATATCGATCTCTAAGGACCAGTGTCCGAAATCATTGGATGAGAAGGACCACATGAATAAAGTTCCATATGCTTCAGCAATTGGATCTATCATGTATGCAATGGTATATACTCGCCCAAATGTCTCGTATGCTTTGAGCATGACGAGCAGATACCAGTCTAATCCGGGTGAAGGTCACTGGACGGCAGTTAAGAATATTCTTAAGTACCTGAAAAGAACTAAAGATTCATTCTTGGTGTATGGAGGAGAAGAGAAACTCGTTATAGAAGGTAACACCGATGCAAGTTTCCAAACAGACAGAGATGATACTGTATCACAGTCTGGTTTTGTGTTTTGTCTAAACGGAGGTGCTGTAAGCTGGAAGAGTTCAAAGCAAGAAACAGTAGCTGATTCTATAATGGAAGGTGAGTACATTGCAGCTTGTGAAGCAGCTAAGGAGGCCGTTTGGATTCGAAAGTTCATTTCTGATTTGGGAGTGGTTCCATTGATTGCAAATCCCATTGATCTATACTACGATAATAATGGAGCCATTGCACAGGCTAAAGAATCTAGATCACACTCCCGGGCTAAACATATACTCAGGAGATTTCACCTTATTCGAGAGATTAATGAAAGGGGTGATATACACATATGTAAAGTGCACAGAAATGATAACATTGCAGACCCACTGACCAAAGGCTTGTCGCAGCAGAAGCACGATGGTGACACTAGTTCCATGGGTATTAGATATATGGGTGATTGGCTCTAGTGCAAGTGGGAGATTGTTAGTGTAGGTGCCCTAGAGGCAATACATTATTCTTTTATAATCTTTATGTCAGTTGATCATTCAATAAATGTATTTATTATGACCTTAATTACTGCGATATTTTGTTAGCATAAAAAATGTCCTTAGAATCATGATACAAATTATATAGTTTAAGTACATGACTTGAACTTGAGATTATATAATATATCATATTCTTAAAGGTCCCTAGTCGAGTATTATTATATAGGACAATAATAATACATAGATAGACTAGTATGTTGTTTGACAAGATAACCACATCTCATTGGTTATAAGTATGGGGATACTAAAGTCAATACATAGGTACATGTGAGAGTACATGGTACTGGACAGACCCACAGTGAGATTCTTCATGTTTAATAAAGTCATAAGAAAGACTCACAGTGATAATGGTGTAACGATCCTTTGACGTGAAATCATTATATTTCTATACGAGGATTAATATACTTTGACTACATTAAAAGTTACTTTTGATCGGGTGATGATAAAAGTGGACATCGGGTATATCATGAGTCGTATGAGAAATATGAATGATAGATAAAGGATTTAACCCTCCTATAATTAGGAGAGATATTATTGGCCTCTTGATAGAGTAAGATTATAAAAGCATGGCCATGCTCAAATAATGATTTGTCTCGATAATCTACTCATGGATCAAGTATACCCGAATTAAATGTTGAAAAGGATGACTAAATACATGCCTCGAGTTTAATCTATAATATGTATGGTTAAAGGGATTATATTACATGAAAAACATTAATCACGAAAGGTTTTATCTAATCACGATTTAATTATTGTTTAATTGGGTAACAATAATGTATTACTAGATACCGCTCATTGTTTATAATTTTATTAGAGAATAAAATTATTGCCAATTAAATAATAGCCTATAGGGTTGCACAAATAGAGCACTTAATGGAATAGTTAATTTAAATTATGGATTTAAATTAATTGATGAGTATTTGAATTTTATTATAATTAAGTAAGACTTAATTGAGATAATATAAATTCGAATTAAAAGGAATGTTTTTGCCCATAATAATTAAGTATGACTTAGTTATTAATTAAATAATAGAAATTCGTTTTTATTATTTAATCCAATACCTACTAGGGCTGGGCTTTGCTGTTATGGGCCTTTTTAATCAACCATTATAAATACATAATGATAGGTTAAAGAGGCTTGTATGTTTTTGAGAAAACCCTAGCAGCAAAGAGAGGCAGAGGTAATTCAGATCGTCAAGAAGGAGGCTAGTACATCCATTCCGTAGTCAAGTTCATGAGACGTTCTTGAAGGTGCTCGTGTGGATACCATAGAGGTGTTTCTCCGAGAGGTAGACACAAAGCGTGATAGCTAGGATCTCTGTTGAGTTCGTGAAAGTTAAGCTCTTGAAAGGTATGATTCGTTATCTCCATAATCTGCCCATAAATATACATGGATCCTGTTTTTGGGTTTCGAAATTTTTATTTTATTTACATTTATCCACTGCATTTTATGCCTTCGGAACCCATCATAATGATCATCCAGTCAGGAATCCCATGGTGAGGACACTTCCTAAGCATCTCCTTATAACGATCCCAAGGATCACATAAAGATTCTCCAGATTGTTGAGCAAATTGAGTAAGTGCATTTCTGATTGTAGCAGTCTTCGCCATAGGAAATAATTTAGTTAAGAATTTTTGAGCAAGATCCTCCCATTTGGTGAGAGACCCTGGTGGTAGAGAATGTAACCAGCACTTCGCTTTATCCCGCAGAGAGAATGGGAAAAGCCTCAACTTAATAGCAACTTCAGAAACTCCATTGAACTTGAAAGTGTCGCAGATCTTGGTGAAATCTCTGATGTGCATGTTAGGGTCTTCTGTCGGAGAACCCCCAAACTGAACTGAGTTCTCTATCATCTTAATCGTGCTCGACTTGATCTCAAAGGTATTAGCCAAGATGGCTGGACGAACAATGCTTGACTGAATATCATTAATCTTCGGTTGAGAGTAATCCATCAAAGCTTTCGGATTCGCTTCTGGTTCTCCCATTGCAATAAATTTTTCTTCCTTCTCAACTAAGACCTCTTCTTCAACTTTCTCCTCGACTACAACTTCTTCCTCAGCTTGATCCAGTGTTCTCTTACGAGACCGAGAATGCATATGCATAAACGCTCGCTAGAGTACCTAAAACATAAAAAGGAAATAAGTAAGTAACAATATCCGAGTCACTGAACTTTAACGACCAATGATGACAAACACATAAACTAAAAATGAACACTGAAATCCCCGGAAGCGGTGCCAAAAACTTGTTAGGGCTAGAACATGCGCTAATATTCACGCAAGTATACGCCATCGCAAGTAATATAGAATTAATTCTAGTTCGTTCCCACAGGGACTGGTTTAGGTTAATTTCAATCAATGTACTTATGCAACAATCGTATGGCTATTATCTAATGGTAAGACGAATAATAAATTGAGATTGTTTATAACTAAGATTAACTAAGAAATTATAGTAAAGAACATTAACTACGAGAATAAAGAGAGTTGAATACTATATGACACAAATATGGGATTCTAACTTAATTAAATACTTCATTCAATAGCCTTTTCGTTCTTAATCTTAGCATGCAATGGTGATGACATTAATCAGATAACACGAAACTGATAAAAGGCAACTTTCGTTGTACGAATACCATACTACCAGACATCCACAAAGAGATAGAAGCTAAATAGACACCAATTATATTGAGACCCTTATATGTCTATAGAATTTGACAACATAACGGCTTAATACACAAGTTATCTATCTTGATTACATAGGGCAAGTAAGATGGTTAAAATTAACTATGAATCATGCATATCTAATACATGAACCTATGCTATCATGACAAGTTCTAAACCCTTAAATTCACTTTCGCTTCATTAAAGATTAACACGCTATCTTATAAGTTCGCGACGCTCATAAGATGAATAAGCACAACCAATACTAGGTTATCATACAATCACCACACACTAAGGCATTGAACAAATTAGCTAAAGAAATCCATAAATAAATCCGTTAGAACCCCACGATAACGATTAGCCCATAATCAGATTCATCATCAACGTGGGTTCCGATGAAAGCATAGTATAATAAACATAGTCTTTATACCGAATAAATAATAAACCAAGTACGAAACAAGAGTATAGGTTCACAAGCAAGAAAACTAGCATCCAAAGTTACAACTTAAAACAAAGAATCACAAGAATAAACTAGATCATTTTCTCCTTGGTTGAATTGTGCTCTACGGTCTTCTTACACCTTCTCCTAAGCTCTGGTACATCTTGTGATGAAAAATGACCTTAAGTTATGTTTATATAGCAGCCATGCAGATTAGAAGTCTTCTGGATCAAAATCAGAGGAGAATTAGGATTCTGAAATCCTGACCCGGCGCGGCTGCGCGCTTGACCAGCGCGAGAACGCTGTACTTCTGCCATCCTGGCGCGGCCGCACGCTTGACCAACGCAGGCGCGCTGACTCTCTTGAGAATTTTCTGACTTCTTCTTTTCTTGCTAGTTTGAGTTGGTCTTTTCACGAGCTTTTATTCTGGACTTCATCCTAATACCATATTAGCATCAAAATAATACTAATTCACCTGAATTCTTGATATAAGCCTGAAATGCAAAAACACTACAAAACACGTCAAAAACACCAACAACTCGAGTACAAATCATGAATTCAAAGCTTTACGGAGCGTTATAAAGTGACATAAATGCCACTCAACAGGTATTTAGCTAGTAACCCCAAGACTTATACCCCGGGTTTGGAGGGCGTTACAGGTTTGGTATCAGAGCTATAGGTTTTAGTCTCTGAAAACAAGAACGTAGGATTAAGATAAGATAGGAATATCACATAAGATAGGAATAGGAAGGTTATGATGCAGATAGTTTTAGATAAGGGATTTATAAGTTTTAAGAATGCTGGGTTACTCTTTTTCTTATTTTGTTATATTATTAGATGACATCATCTGCATCGTCTGAGAGGACTGTTACCGGGTCAGTTGCACCAGTTATACTGCTAGTGTCAGCTAAGATACCAGCACAGATACCTCGGCCACCTCCACCACAGTTACCCCAAGAGCCAGCCCCACCAACTCCTGAGCAGCTACCAGACCCTATGGAGATGTTTGATCCTCTAGAGTTCTTTGAGCGATTACTTCCACTTCCACTACCTTAGAGTATCAGTTTATACCAGAGATAGAGGCAGAGTTTCCACTAGCTACAGTCTTACCTCCTATGCCAGTATATGCTCCAGTGCCAGAGGTATTTCAGATAGCCCCCGTCGAGGGGATGAATGAGCATGATGTGGGATTATAGTTAGGTTTTCCACAACAAGGTGTTGCAGGGATACCTAGGGTTCCATCTTAGGAGTCTGTTGTACAGCTTGCAGAGCCACATATGGTACCGTATCATGAGTACAGTATTATGAGGGAGGATGTTCAGTATTGGAGATCGCAGTGTAGAGAGATCATGGGTTTGTTTGACCAGAGAGATAGAGGACCGTTAGCTGCACTTCAGCCAGATTATATGATGAGGTAGAGGCTTCAGCAGACGGTTTATAGTGCTACTCTTGAGTTAGATGCCTTGATGCATGATGGGTCGCATTCTTAAGCAGAGTTTCATAGAGCCACCCGTCTCGCACAGTTGACTTTTGAGATGCTTCATGATGAGTTGAGATGCATTCCGCCAGGATTTTGAGGCATGACAGATGGAGCTATCTGTTGTATTATATGTGACATATGTAGATAGATGCAACCTAGTATAGCGAGATCAGATATGTATGTGTGTAGTACTCAGTTTTGACATGTATCAGCAGTATTTGTGACATACACGATGTTAGACCTTTTGTATCAAGTATGAACACCTGAAGCTGGTGTCAGATATTTATAAAAGAAAATTTTTCAACTTTTTTTTTTTATTTATTTATATTTCATTTTTTACCGCATTTACATTTACTTTACTGCTTTACAGTTTTTCCATATTTTAAATTCTGTTTTATTTAAAATAGTGTTGTACCATTATTTTTCAAAAATAAATAAATAAATTTATTTTGAATGATTCATTTAAGTTCTGTACTATTTTAATTTCTTGTTTTGATATCTGTCAAATTATTTTCCTTCTACTATCAATTGCTTAAATTTCTTATTTTAAGATTAGTTAAATTGTTTTCTTTCTACTATCAACTGTTTAATAAATTGTTACAAAGAATTGTTTGTTTTATTATTAGAAAAATGGCACCAAAAAGAAAGACCAGAACTGAAACCTCCAACAACAATTCTGAGAGACAGAATAATGATACCATGAACCAAATATTCCATCTGATGCAATAATAGATGGTAATGATGCAGTAGCAGATGCAGCAACATCAATAACAGATTCAGCAACAGATGTTACAACCACCACCTCGTCTTGAACCTCAGATACCACCAATTGTGCCTGTTGTTACCTTTAAGCAGTTTCAGTCAGTTAAGCCTCCAGAATTTGAGGGTACAACGGATCCTACTAAGGCTAGGGCTTGGTTAAAAAAATGGAGAAAGCGTTTGCGCTTGTGAAGGTTGAAGAGGATCTGAAGACTAATTTTGTTGGCTATTTCCTGAAAGGAGAAGCAAATTATTGGTAGGAATCCAAGAAAGCTTTAGAAGGTGAAGGCATTGTAACTTGGAACATGTTTACGGAGTTATTTCTGGAAAAGTATTTTCCTCGCTACATGAAGAATCAGATGGAAATTAATTTCCTGGAATTGAAGCAAGGAAATATGTCAGTGACTGAATATGAAGCCAAGTTTACGGAATTGGCTAGGTTTGTTCCGGAGCAGGTTGATATTGAGGAAAAACGGGCTAAGAGATTCCAACAGGGATTACAACCATGGATTCGTAGCCGAGTGGTAGTCTTTGAATTGACGACTTATACCACCGTGGTTCAGAAAGCCATGATCATTGAAGGGGAAAGTGAGATGTCCCAAAAGGAAAAGGGACAAGGAAAGTTTCAAAACTGTTACAACAGGAAGCCGGAATTTCAATCCCGGGCCAATAAGAATTTTAAAAGGATAGGACAAGATAACCAGATAGCATGTAATCATTTTCAAGCTCTAAACCAGCAGGGAATCATCAAACCGCCATTGCCATACTGTAAGACATGTGGTCAGAAACATACGGGCATCTGTAACAAGGCAAATATAACATACTTCAAGTGCAAAAAAAAAGGTCACTACTCCAATGAATGTCTTGCAGGAAGAACATAAGTTACTTGTTTCCAGTGCGGGATAAAAGAGCATGTATCCAGGGATTGTGGAGGACCAGCTATGGCAGTTAGTATTCCGAAAGTGTTGGCATTACCTCCACCACTACATCACAATCATCCTAGAGCAAGAAATTTTAATATGACAATGAAAGAAGTTGTGCAGAGTCCTAGTTTGATTGCAGGTACGCTTTTTGTGAAATCAGTAGATACAAAAGTATTAATTGATTCTGGAGTCACACGATCTTTTATTTCTGAAGATTTTATTGATAAGATAAGTTATGAAATTCAACAGTTGGGCGAGACGTTAATTATAAAATTAGCGAATGACGACCAAGTTCCTGTAGATCAAGTATGTCCCGAATGCAATATCGATATAGTCGAACATCATTTCTCTGTGGACTTGATACCTTTCAAGTAAGGAGAGTTTGATGTTATTTTAGGAATGGATTGGTTAGCTCGTATTAATGTTCAGATCGATTGTGCGAATAAAAAAGTGAAATTGCGAACTGCGAAAAATGCAATGGTAGTATTTAAGGGTGAGAAGCATTGGAAGAAATTTCTAACAATGATGCAGACTAAATTATTGCTACGACAAGTGTAACACCCCCAAATCCGGGGTCGGGGATCCGGGTTGTCACGAGTTCCATTTCCCTTAATAACACCCAATCTTAATAAATAATCAACTACTCTGTACTATGACCCCACAATAAACACACACACCATAAGTTATAGTCTCAGAGATGAATATCCAAAAATAATCACAAGTCATTTTATTCCACAATTATCTGCCAATACACCTTAAAAGGTTTTCTGAATAAATTTACATTTTCTTTGCCATTATTACAATTCATAAATATACATAAATCTTGTACATCAAAAGTTGAAGCCTAGCCTATTGGTAGCTCCTACCTCAGCTACAGCGACATCAACGCCTATAGGAAACTGCGGAACGTTTCCTATCCGCTCGCGAATTGGGAGCTTGGTCCTGTTCATCTTGTCTATCTGATGTTGTGTGATGAAAGAAGAAAGCAAGGGTGAGCAGCAAGCCCACCAAAATAATATGTATAATGATTAACAATATATGAGCCTTCTCATAGTACTCATGAAAGTCTTGGTCAAAAGAAATGAACCAAGTTGATATCTTAATGCGATGAAGTCGCAAAATATTCAGTATATATATATACATATATACTTTTCAAAATATTGGAAGTCCTCTTCCATGCATAATACACACAGAGTTCCAGTGTATAACTGTATAAAAATATCGTTGCAAGGTGATCTCATATATCTAACCTTGTCTCAACGTTTTTCTGAAAATCTTTGTCATGCATAAGATAATCATTTACTAGATATAAGTTTAAAATATGAAGTTACAAGATACTCCAATATACTTATATCTTTTCCAAATACTACTTGAACTACCACCGTTCAAGTTACAATTAGTTTTAAAAGTTCATCACATAGATGAGACTACAAGACCAGATTTGAATTGGATAAATCTTTTAAAATATCATCAAAATACAATGAAGTTACGAGATACTTCATTTGATGCAAACATCATTTAGAAAACTTGACCCTGCCAACACTCAACAATCGCCCAACCGTAGCCTTTCTATCGAAGTGCTCTGGGTAGTGTTGCAGAAATATCCAATTGGATGATGAACTCATTACGGGAGTTTACCGCGCCAGGAAGAGCACTTACGATGATCAGTCGTAGTAGTGCAACCCCACCATTTTCTACATGTAGAGGAGAACCTGTCGGATTTACTTGTCAACCGAACACTGAACTCCTAGGAATGGACCGCCTTAGCGGAACTTCCAGGCCATTTGGGCCAATATAATAAGGCTGGGCCGGCGCCACTCGACCACTTACGCCACTCCTAGTTCAGATGAAATCCATGACTCTGAAACGTAAAGCTCGTCCCCCCTTTCCCCAAGTAGAAACTTGTTGATATGGCTCCACCATTTTTAATAATTTAACCATTACGATTTTTAAGGCGATTCCTTCGCGAGTGTCTTACCAACGGCCTATTACACCTTACATAAATTTTTCATACTTCAATTAGTCCGTTAAGGTCTTTAACCTATGTTTCAAAGTAAGGCGAGGGGTAAGGGTTTGTTCGCGAAATGTCGTTACTTAAAACGGCCGTTTCTCCTAAACCGTTCATCGGAATCAAACGAACCACATATCAAAACGAAGCTCGTAACATGAACTATCTAAACATGGCAATGGTCAAAATCTAGCAGAGAGTTCTCGGGTCCTAATGTTATGAACAAAAACAGTCTACGGTAAATCGGGCATTACGACGGCTATGTTTACGCGATTTCCCAAATTTAAACCATTCCAAAACAACCACCAACCAATCCCAATTCACAACCCAATCAAAACTCCATCCATCCTACATCATAACAGCCCTAACAACTCCACATTAACAATTTATACTTATTCCCCACATGAACTAAAAGCTTTACTTAGGTTCCTTAACTAATTATCAAGATTTACAACCCCAAAAATACCACAAAACCAACTAATCTCTACAAACTCAACCAAACTTTAAACAATCAAGCATCATGCTTCACATATACTATATCAATCATATTCATTCCTAATTATTCAAAGCTAAAGCTAGGGTTTGGAGTTTATACCTTCCTTGGAGAGTGGAGAATCAAGAGAATGGCTTGGAATCACCCTTAAAGTCCTTATCCAAGCTTAAACTAAACAAAACTTCAAGAACAAAATTTTTAATTCTTGAAAAACACTATTCACCATCTTCTTCCATGATTTTTAGGAAGAGATTGTGGATGAATTAGAAGCTCAAACTTATAGGATAGCTATAACTAATCATAAGGGACCTTGGATAATTACCTTGTGATTTAACAATGGTTGGATCTTGATTTTGAATTTTTCTTTCTTGCTTTTTCCTTGAAAGCCGAGAGCAAGATGAAGAAATGAAATATCTTTGTGTTTTGTGAGTTGTTTGCTTGGTTACTAGCTTTTGATTTTGGTAAATTACCTTTTTAACCATGAAATTTGTGTGGTTATTAATCAACCACACCTCCTTCCCTTATGTCATGCTTAGGTCATCCTGTGATGTCACCCTTCCCTCTTTGTCCTCTTCCCATTGGTTGGATGACATCATCCCCTCTAATCTCTTTGATTAACTTCCTAATTGTTTGCCTAATGACCGCTGATCTGTTATACGGTTCACTTAACTTTCGTTTATCGTTTGAGGGATCATACCCGGGATCTTATTACTTAGGTTCCCTTAACCTTTCTCAATATATTATATTCCTTTTATGATCCTCTCTTATAATCCTTTAATTTAAATCCTTCTTATCTTGTTACCTTATACTCAATTCTTTTCGTATCTAGTGGATTTCCGGGAAAAATCAAAGTGTTCGGAATTGGATTCTGATGATCTTTACATACACTTATATACCATATAGAGTACTAATAAAATCTCAGAATATCCATACCAGAATCCCTACATAGTGTGGCATGAAAAGTTTTCTCATTCAGCATAATCTGCAAAATCACTATTCATAAGGGTTTCAAAAATTTCCAAAAATTGGGGTTATTACAGTCTCCCCTCCTTAAAAGGATTCCGTCCCGGAATCAGATAGAAAATGAATAGGGATACTCTCTTAGAATTGCACTTTCTAACTCTCGAGTAAATTTTCCCACATTGTGGTCCCACCACCAAACTCTGCCTAGTTTGATAATCCTTCTCCTAAGCACTTGTTCCTTTTCACTCTATAACCCTTCCTGGTTGCTCCATATAGGTTACGTCGGGTTGCATGTCTATGCGCTCATATGCCCCTATTTATCTGGCATCCGAATTACAATTCCTTAACATTGATACGTGGAACACGTTATGAACTTGCTACAGGTTCGGGGGTAGGCTAGCTCGTATGCTAGCTTCCCAATACGTCTTACTATATCCAAGGGTCCAAGAATTCATGGGCCTAGCTTTCCTTTCTTTCTGAACCTCATCCATCTTTTCCAAGGGATACCTATAACATTACTAGGTCCCCTATTTCATACTCTTTGTCCTTTTGAGTCAAATCAGCATACCTCTTATGTCCATCTTGGGTTACTACCAGCCGTCCTCTGATTAGATCTATTATATCTCTGGTCCTTTGGACCACTGCGGGTCCGAGCATCTTGCGCTCTACAACTTCATCCTAACATAAGGGAGATCGACATTGTCTTCCCTCAAGGATCTCATAAGGTGATACCTCAATACTGACATATGATCTATTGTCGTAAGAAAACTCAATCCGTGTTATGTGATCATTCCAATTTCTTTCAAGTCTATTGCACAGACTCTCATTATAGCTTTTAGGATTAGAGCTTTTGCTTCTCAATACCCATTCTTTTCGAGTTCGAAATCTCTACTACCTTCCGTTCCTAATATTATACTGGTTATACTTTTGCTCGTTAGAGTTCTATAACCTTTTAATAACCACGTCAACCATAGTATCACGAATGTGTTTCCATTCCGAATACTACCACAACTTTATCACTCCTTTTTCAGCTGTTTCTATTTCCCAAAGTTTGATCAATCATATAGAAGTAAAGGAATTTGTTGAGAGGTCACTATGATCATGAACACTTGTTATATCGCATAGTTAGTACAGAAGGTGGCCAGCCTTTAGTACTTGACAAGCAATTAAACAATAGATGGTATCCTACTAGGCTTCTATCACACAGATAGATAGTCATTCGGCAATACCTCCCTTTCTGGAAGGGTTGTTCTTCTCAGTTTATATGAAATGAAAAGAAGAGAAAAGAACGAACTGAAGAGAATTGTATATTCGTAAAAAAAAAAATTTATTGCCATAAAATATCTGGCTCGGAATCTACCTCTGAACTATAGAGGTTTGTCATAGGAGAACAAAATATATATGTATTTATATCAACATCAAGTATTTTAGCATCGTATTTCACATGCCTAAATATTTATTATTCCACCCATCATTCTACGGACCCATGCTCTTCCTCGAGCTTATACTCAATCACCTTTGAAACTCCCTTGACATCGAAAATCGAATCTGGAATCTCATTGTAGACATCATCGTTACTAGAATCCTATGCTTGCACCGCAACCTTCTTCATATAGTAATATGACTCTCTTTTCATAAGAGGGAATAAATATTCAATAGGTAGATACTCTACTTAATTAGTCTATCAATGATAACTTATACACTACCACGACCCGATTAGTGGTACTCAATCTCATCATCCATTCCAATACAACTCTCACGGTTGTAATCAGCTCATTACTCGCAGAATCATTGCTGCATTACTATGGTCCACTACTGACCCACTGTAGTCATTCATTTTCCATGAAGTCTTAATAGCTAACCATACAGAGTCCATACATCTCGTATCTAATTCTTCTAAAGAGGTAACATGATCACCGTTCATGATTCATGAAGAACACTCCTGAACTTGACGTACTTACATGACATGAAGCAGATAAAATTGCAGAAGAGTTTCAGTCAAAGCAACGATAGCAGGTGAATACCACTCTTAATCATATGCCTTAATTAGAAGACTTAACTCAAGCGTTCGTCTAGTCCTTTTTGAAACATGGTCCTGGCTTATCTCAAGATAGTATCTTCTGAGATAGATAGCCCGCTCATGGCGATTACACGAATTAAACCTTTACCAACTACTATTACGGTTGGGTATTGCACAGTCATCAGAAGGAATGTCAATCTTCCAAACCATAATACAATCTGCATAGCTTTAACCATCATTACCGTATTCCCTTGGCACAAGCGCCTATAATTATCCTCTTACCTTTAAAGTGTCGGCCACCTCTTTGGCCTTTCCTGATAGTAAAATTTCCTTAGAGTCAATGTCATTTTAACCACCTCCAAATAAATTTTCTACCTCATTTCAATCACTGCTTATATGAAGATGTTTTCCTTAAAATCTGGTGAGTAAAAAAAATATCACCATTTTTCCATAAGTTATTGCCTCAGTCTTTAGAGGTTAATCACTGTCATGACTGACTCTCAATCATACTTAGAACATCTTTTATCTTAAGTCCTAATTGCCCTGAACAATTTCGACCATTACTGGTTCGATCCATACTTTCTCGTGGTTTAACACGTGCCTCACTTGGCATCACTATAATTACGTCATATTTCCTTTATCAACATTTCTATTCTTGAGAATTTTGAATTTTACCTTTCTCCTTGTAAAACTTCTAAGGTTATCCTTAAATCCTTCATCAGGTACACCCTAGGCACATGGCATATCAAAATACCCTTTACTAATACTAGAACCATTATCTATATGTTTCTGGGAAAAAAAAAATTCTTCACTGATACTTAAAGGTCGTTATTACCTTAATCTTTTCCAATTCATACTGTCAAAACTGATGTGGATCTCTCCACAAAGAAAGAAAAAAATAAGAAAAAAAAAGGATAAGAGAAGAAGAGGATATTTCAAAAGAACACGATCAATCCAGAAACGTGAACTTTGAATCTCAAATAGCTTAGATCAATCCAGAAACTAAGTAATTCGAATCTAACCTTCAAAATAATCCAGTAATTGAAGTTTAGAGGGAAGAAAAACTACTCATAGTTTATCTCAAAACACAAGTTTTATATCATCCATTGTCTCCCTTAAAAGATTACATTAGAAGGGTATTTATAGGCTTAGACAATAACCCAAACCCAATAGGATTCCGAGAGAAATTCAATATCAGCTTGAATTAGCCAATATCTGAATCCTTCTAGGAAACAAATTTAAAAACCAAATCCGAATAGAAAAAAGACAAAAACCAAATCCAAATAGGAAAATAAAATCCTAAGTGCTTAAAACAAGAAAAACCCTTTCAAGTGAAAGGTAAAAACTTGCAAGCAAAATTTGAATTAATAATTATATAATAATCAGCTACTTGTCCAACTTCATGCATCGCTCCTTTATTCTTTGTTGTCCAAGTAAGCTGCATAACCCATGTTTGCATCCTCTCCAATTGAATATCACAACGAGTACGCATAACCAAATCTAAATTAACATATTGATAGGGATAAATAAATTATGATTGTATAATTAAATACTGCAGTAATTGTACAAGTTGTGGGCTGCTAGGCCCAATAAAAAGATATATGAAACTCAGACCAGAAAGGTTAAGCCTGATGGACCAGATCAGGCCTGGTGGAATAAAAAAGGCCCAAAAGCCCTGATTATTAATTAATTTCGTAATTAATTAATAAGGGAAAAATCAGCTATTGAGAAGAGTCCCGATAAGGATATAAATCCTTATAGATTAGCCTCAAGGGGACCTAAAAGGATAAGGGATCAGCTTCCTACTTCCTAGGACTCCTAAGTCTATCCTAATTCAGAGGCTTGTCCACCAAGTCTCCTATACCAAGTCCAATTCAAGGACTCCCACATCTATATAAGGGGTCTCACCCCCACCAATCAGAACTACATTTTTTGGCTTGATTCTCTAATTCACAGAGATACGTAGGCATCTCGTAAAGGCAGATTGAGTCACGAAACACGAGAGCAACCATTAAAGGCCTTGAGCTCCCGAATCTTAGTATTAAATACAGCAAGTAATAACCTTGATTTCTTATCCATAACATTTGGCGTCGTCTGTGGGAAAAACGCAACAACAACCATGGCGAGAACACGGAGAACAACCAGCACTCTGGAGGAGGGAACACCATCAGGGACAACCCAGGTGATTTCATCAACCGTGGAGGTTCCTCCCCATTCAACTTATGCATCTACTCAGGGGGAAGCCCAGACAGGGGCAACTCAACCTCAGCCACAAGGGACAACTCCCCCGATTATTCAAGGTACGAATCCTCAAGTTCAACAAATACATATACCTGTGAATTCTCGACCCGTCGGGTATGAATATTCAACTATTGTTACTACTAACCCCCCTTATGGGATGCCCCTTCACCCTGAGGTTGGAGGAAGTGGATATGCGGGGCGAAGCGAAGCACGAGGGCGGTCGCCCTCCTATATACGAGGTTTGGATCCTATCCCTGAGGATCGGGAATTTTCTGGTCCATACACTGAGAGAGACTCCGAATCTTCGGATGATGAAGTGGCCCCGAGAAGGAGGCGTCCTGGAAAAGAGCCAATGGCCGATGGAAGGCAACGCCCCCAAAGCACCCCAGGGGCGAATCCCCAAGAAGTGCAGGAAAAGATCAGGGCTCATGAGGCTGAAATCCAAAGGCTGAGGCGTGACTTGGAGGCTCACCAAGCCACCAGAACCCACATACCACCTAGGGGGAGAAATCCTCCTCCTATCATAGACCTGGATGGTCCGGTAAGAAGAAGGGCTGCTGTCCCAAGAACTGATCCAAGCAATCTCCTTCCCCTTGGAGATCCTGATGATCCAACTCCACCCTTCACAGAAGAGATAATGAATGCCCATATCTCAAGGAAATTCAAGATGCCCACTATCAAAGCCTATGATGGCACGGGAGACCCCGCTAATCATGTTAGGACATTCTCTAATGCACTGCTGCTGCAACCCGTGAATGATGCTATAAAATGTCGGGCCTTTCCTCAAACCCTGTCGGGTATGGCTCAAAGATGGTACAGTCGCCTACCCCCAAATTCTATTGGATCATTCAGAGAATTAAGTCAGGCTTTTATTAAGCAATTCATCAGTGGAAAAGTCCATGAGAAAAGTTCAGCATCTCTTATGAGTCTTGTGCAGGGAGCTAAGGAATCCTTAAGAGATTACCTGAATCGTTTTACAAAGGAGGCTTTAAAAGTCCCAGACCTTGATGATAAGGTAGCCATGATAGCACTGCAACAAGGAACTAGGGATGAGTTTTTTAAGATGTCTTTGGCCAAACGACCCCCTGAGAGCATGTTGCAGCTCCAAGAGAGGGCAGGGAAGTATATCAAGGTTGAAGAAAGTATGAGGAAGACCGTAGCAAGTAATGAGCCCACTGGAGGCAAGAAACGAAAAACTGATTTGGAGTATATCGCTAAGGACAAATATCCTAGAACCGAACAAAACCCTGATTCAACCCCCAAGAAGGGAGGACCTGGGCAAAAGTTCACTGAATACGCTAAGCTGAATGCTCCCAGAAGTCAGATTTTGATGGAGATTGAGAAAGACAGAGATATTCGCTGGCCTAAGCCCTTGAAGGCTGATCCCGCCAAGCTAGATAGGGGCAAGTATTGCAGGTTTCACAAAGATGTTGGCCATGACACCGATGAGTGTAGGCAATTGAAAGATGAAATTGAGTTTTTAATTCGAAAAGGAAGATTGAATAAGTATACTGGAGATGGAGGGGACAGAAATAATAATGGAAGGAAGAACTTTGAAGATCGTAGGAGGGACCAAGATGATCAGGGGCGGAATCCCCAACCTAGAGGACCAGTTATAAACACCATTTATGGAGGGCCGAGACCTCAAGGGCCTGTGATAAACACGATCTTTGGAGGTCCAACTGCTGCTGGATTGTCCAAAAATTCCAGAAAGGCATATACTAGAGAGGTTATGCATATTGTTGGAGAAGCCCCGAAGAGGGCCAGGACAGAAGTAACATTGGCTTTTGATGATTCCGACCTAGAGGGTGTGAAGTTTCCCCATGACGACCCGCTGGTCATAACACCAATAATAGGAAATAGCCCGGTTAAGAGGGTCCTTGTGGATAATGGTGCTTCTGTGGATATCTTGCTCCACGACACCTTTCTAAGGATGGGGTATAACGACTCCCAGTTAACACCAACCGACATGCCGATATATGGATTTGCTGGAGTAGAATGTCCTGTGGAAGGGATAATCAAGTTGCCAACCACCATAGGTACGGAGCCAAGGCAAGCAACGCAGATGCTGGATTTTGTAGTGGTAAAGGCTAGTTCAACTTATAATGCTATCATGGGGAGAACAGGGATACATGCCTTCAAGGCAGTCCCCTCTTCCTACCATTCAGTCATGAAGTTTCCCACCCGAAACGGGATTGGAGAAGAGAGAGGAGATCAAAAAATGGCTAGAAGCTGTTATGTGGCCTCTTTGAGGGCAGATGGAGTCGGGGGGCAGGTTCTCCCTATTGAAGATATGGATGTTCGAGAAAATGATGAGAATAGAGGAAGGCCAGCAGAAGAATTGGTTTCGGTTCCTTTAGATCCCAAGAATCCTGAGAGGATGACTTTCATTGGAGCCACATTAGAGGAGCCCCTTAAAGGGAAGTTAGTGAAATTTTTGCAAGAAAATAGTGATGTGTTTGCATGGTCAGCAGCTGATATGCCAGGCATAGACCCGGAGTTAATTACTCACAAGCTAAACGTGGATCCAAGTCGGAAGACAGTGAAACAAAAGAAAAGAAATTTTGCCCCGGAAAGACAAGAGGCTATAAAGCAGGAAGTGGAAAAGCTCTTAGAGGCTGGTTTCATTGAGGAGATTCAATTTCCAGAGTGGTTAGCGAACCCTGTAATGGTGAAGAAGGCTAATGGAAAGTGGAGGATGTGTATAGACTTCACCGATCTGAATGATGCATGCCCCAAAGACTGTTTTCCGCTGCCTAGAATTGATACTTTGATTGATGCCACCGCTGGACATGAGATGCTGGGTTTCATGGATGGGTTTAGCGGATACAACCAGATCAAAATGCATAAGGATGACATTCCAAAGGTATCATTTATCACTGACTTTGGTGTTTATTGTTATCTTGTTATGGCATTTGGTCTCAAGAATGCAGGAGCCACCTATCAAAGGTTGGTGAATAAAATTTTTAAGGATCTTATTGGGAAGACTATGGAAGTCTATGTTGATGACATGCTAGTCAAGAGTCTAGTAAAGACTGATCATATAACCCATTTGAGGGAAGCTTTTGAGGTCCTGAGGTACCATAAGATGATGTTGAATCCCACGAAGTGTGCTTTCGGAGTAGGATCTGGAAAATTCTTGGGATTGATGGTCTCAAAGAGGGGAATTGAGGCTAACCCCGATAAAATAAAGGCGATCCTGGACATGGAACCCCCAAAAACTGTCAAGGATGTTCAGAAACTCACAGGGAGGGTTGCTGCGCTAGGACGATTCATCTCCAAGTCAGGAGACAAGTTCTTGTCATTCTTCAAGTCATTAAAGAACATTAAAGACTTTGTATGGAGTGAGGAAAATCAGAAGGCATTTGAAGAGTTAAAGAAGTATATGGGCCAGGCCCCGTTGTTGGCCAAGCCAGTTCTGGGTGAAGTTTTATTCTTGTACTTGGCTGTTTCAGAAAGCGCCTTGAGCGCGGTGTTGGTTAAGGAGGAACTGAAAGTCCAGAAACCCGTATACTATGTCAGCAAAATTTTGCATGGTGCTGAGTTGAATTATTCAGCCATTGAGAAATTCGCTTTAGCCTTGGTGATGGCTTCAAGAAAGCTGCGTCCTTATTTTCAAGCTCACCGAATTGAAGTGCTAACAAATCAGCCACTGAGAAATATCATTCACAGTCCCAAGGCAAGTGGGAGACTAATTAAGTGGGCAATAGAGTTGGGAGAGTTCGATCTCAAGTATAAGCCACGTATGGCCATAAAAGCCCAGGCACTAGCTGACTTCGTGGTGGAATGTACCATACCCAACCAAGAAGTCGGGGGGCAGGAAGATACCACACCTCAAGACAAGGGAGTCGACAATGGGGACAAGGAGAAAGAATATTGGGTTCTCTATTTTGATGGAGCATCAAAAACAAATTCCAGTGGAGCAGGGTTGGTTTTGCAAAGCCCTGATGGATTCTTAATTGAGTATGCCATGAAGCTAGACTTCCCAACCACAAACAATGAGGCAGAGTATGAAGCCCTGATTGCTGGCCTTGGTCTAGCTGGGACACTTAGAGTCAAAAACTTAAAGGTCCGTGGAGACTCGAAGTTGATCATATCCCAGGTAAAGGGAGAATTTGAAGCAAGGGATGATACGATGGCAAAGTATGTTCGCCTAGTAAGGGCTGTGATGACCCAATTTAATGAATGCCATGTTGAACACATTCCAAGGGAAGAAAATGCTAAAGCAGATGCGCTATCAAAGTTTGCTTCATCTGAGATTGAAGAAAGTTCAGGAAGTGTGTACTTCCGTGTTTTGAAGACACGAAGCATAGATGTTAAGCTTGTGGCTCCCGTAGGCTTGGGGACGTCATGGATTGATCCCATCAAGGCTCACATTCAGACCGGTTGGTTGCCAAGCGATACAATTGAGGCACGGAAGTTAACTGTTCGAGCACTAAGGTACTCTTTGATAGATGGGATTCTATATAAAAGATCTTTCGTGGTTCCTTACTTGAGGTGTCTCAGGCCCGATGAGGCACGCTTAGCTCTTGAGGAAGTGCATGGAGGTATTTGTGGGCAACACTTGGGGGGCAGGGCCTTGGCTCATAAGATAACTCGTTTAGGCTTCTATTGGCCAGAAATGATGGCTGATGCCAAAGAATATGTAAAGAAGTGTGATCGTTGTCAGAAGCATGCACCAGTCGCCAGACAACCCCCCGAGATGCTGACCTCTATCAACTCACCTATTCCCTTTGCTATGTGGGGGATGGATATTCTAGGGCCTTTTCCTATGGCCACAGCACAAAGGAAGTTTCTGATTGTAGCCATTGATTATTTCACCAAGTGGATCGAAGCCAAACCTTTGGCCAAAATCACAACTAAGCAGGTTGCACAATTCCTGTGGGAAAACATTATGTGCCGATATGGAATTCCCCGTATCCTCGTCACTGACAATGGAACACAATTCAACAATGAGGAATTCAAGAAGTATTGCGAAGAAAATGAAATTGAGTTACGGTTCACCTCTGTGGCTCACCCGCAAGCCAATGGGCAAGCGGAGGTAGCAAATCGGATAATCCTGGATGGACTAAAGAAGAGGATCGAGAAGTCAAGAAATAATTGGGTAGATGAGATACTTCCAATATTATGGGCCTACAGGACTACTTGTAGAGTCACGACAGATGCAACTCCTTTCATGTTGGCATATGGGGCGGAAGCAGTAGTTCCCGTGGAGATATCACATTCCTCTCCAAGGATTCAGGCCTTCGATGAGAAAGAAAATGAGGAAGGGCAGAGATTAGCCCTGGATTTAATTGATGAAGTGCGAGATAAAGCACACGCAAAGATAGTAGAATATCAGAAAAAGGCTTCATTCTACTACAACCTAAGGGTTAAAGAGAGGTTTTTCAAACAAGGTGACCTAGTCTTGAGAAAAATAGAGGCTTCTGGTGTCGGACAGAAAGGAAAGCTTGCCCCAAATTGGGAAGGGCCGTATAGAGTCAAGAGCGTTCAGGGTAGAGGAACCTACAAGCTGGAGACTATGGATGGTTTTGAAGTACCGAGAACCTGGCACGCACAAAACCTGAAGGTTTACTACGTGTAAGATGGTCGAAGTACGATTCTCACTTGTCATTATGACAAGTAGGTTTAAAAGCACCTTGAAGCTTTGTTTGCATAGTATTTTTTTAGCTATTATAGATCAGGGTCGAACCCATATTATCTAAGATTTTGGAAAACCAGACTTGAAATTGAAGAGTTCGAAATTATTTCAACCTATGGATGTTTGAGTTGTGATAATACTTGTGTGGCCCATTAAGCCAAGTTTGAATATTAAAGTATCGGAAAAATGAAGGAGAGAATGCAAATAAGGAAAGTAGCATAGCCCCGCAGGGTAATAAGATCTGATACAAACAAAAGTCCAGACATAAATTAAGGATCAAATTACAGAATAGAAAAACTACTCCTCCATGTGGGAGCCTTCATTCTCTTTCTCCTTATCAGCGCCTTCAGCGTCCTTCGCAGGAGAAGCGGGAGGAGAAGCAGTGTTAGGATCCAAGATGCGATCATCTGGCTGAGGGGAGTTAAAGAGGGCATCTATGCTGTCCTCCGACTCAGCCTGCTCAGGACTTATAAAGTCCTTAGGGTCGACTAAGCCCGGGTACTTCTCAGAAACCGCCTTCACGGCCGCGTCCCATCCCTGAGTAAACTGTAGGGAATAAAGACCCTCATCATGAATCTCCATGAGATTCTTAAACTTGTCAGAATCCATGTAGTCATCGATGAGCTTATCCTTATCGCTCCTAAGTTTCACCAGCTCGGAATGAGCCTGAGCCAGCTCCTCTTTCTTCGTGTCCAGCTTCTTCTCCAGGACCTTGGCTCTCTCCTCCCATTTCTTCATCTCTTTCTCAAACCCATCTGAGTTACCCTTCCAGGACCTAGCCTGATGGAGGGCCGCCTGGAAGTAGGTATTACTCTGCAAAGAAATATGTATGAGTTAGCACAAGTTCGTTGGAATACAAGAAAGTTGGGATTCAAAGAAGGAGAGAAAGAAAATTACCGCAGCTTGGGCTTGAGAACCCAGAAGCTCAATAGTCTCAATATCACTCCCCGTAACAATGTCAGTAAAGTCATGGGGAGTGACGGAGTGATAAGACCAATCTTTAGCGTGTTTGGTGGATCCAACCACCGTATCGCTCCTCCTGAAGCCCCAGTTAGGCCTGAAGGAATGTGCCTTAAGTGGAGGATCCACATCGTCCCCCAGCTCGACCACCGGGACGTGGGGCTTAAGAAAAGAAGGACCGTCAGGTTTGCTCCTAGGGTCCCTGTTTAGCTTGGCCCTTTTCTGACGGCCTGACTCCCCCTCCTTAGGCCTGTTAACATTATTGATGGCCTCGCAAGCTGAAAGGAAAAGTAGAAGGAACATTAAAATCCAGAAAAAAAAAGAAAAAGTGCGATTAAAGAGAAGGAAAAATAATTACGCAGGTATAAATTTACCCTTATCACTGGCCTGGGAGAGACCAACTTTCTTCAAGGAAAACTCCTCTAAAAGGGTCCAGGTATCCGTTTTCCCATCATCTGAAATTAAGGCCTGGTAGGCCACCTCCTCCTCATCAGTCAATCTGATACTACCAGGACTACCATCTGATACCTTGCAAAATGGCCTACGGAAGAGTGTGGCCCAATCACCCCCAGCCCAGGTCAGCCTCACAAACTCATCCCTCCATTTAGGGTTGTTCTCGACTATAGAGTTACTATCAAAGATATGAAGAACTTTGGGTCGTTGGCGAATTAAAACCCATCCCGGTTGACTCATGGAGCTATTATAGAATTGGAAAACTTTCCTAAAGACAGCTACGGAAAGAGGGAAGTTATTCCTGAGACAAAGGACCATAAAACAGATAATATTCCTCCAGGCGTTGGGAGGGAGTTGACAAGGGTTGATTTGTACATCGGCTAATAAACGAGGAATAAATTCGTGGAATGGGAACCTAAGACCTGCGGTCAGGGCTCCTCGATAAATGAACAGGGTATCCCCCTCCCAATTACAAGTCCTATCCCCAGGGGCGGCTGGAGTGATCCTAAGGTGGGGTGGAAGTCTGTACAGGGTGTTCATAGACTCTATTCTACCATCTAACTCATGAAAAGTGTTACCATGATTATACGAATCTAACTCAGATAGAGAAGGATATTCATCACCTCTCGAGTTAATCATGTCAATGAGAGAAGTATATGGAGATTGAATTTGAATGTTTGTACCTCTCTTAGAGACATTCATCTTCTGCAAACGAGCCAAGTCGCGGTCCGCCATTGATATACTTCGTTTAAAAGCTTGAAACCCAGAAATACTTGAGAATGGTGGAGCTACGGTGGCTGTGTGCTCGCCGGAAATCGCCTACTCAAAGGGAGAACTCTAGAGAAGTTTGTAGAAGAAAATGAGAAATGAGAAGTGAAGTGAGGATTCTCACTTCACACTACACTTATATAGGCGAAAAGCTCAGAATACGAGGCGTTTCTAGGCCCATTTAGCCAGGCCCAACCTAAAAGCCCGTCTGCTAGAAATATCAGGAATAATCTAGAAGCTCATATGGAAAATGAATGGTCAAAAATCGACCAGAGTTTTAAACTGCATCGATCGGAGTCCTGATCGATACAAAAAAAGAATCCTGATCGATATATTATTCGAACAGAAGGGAAGAAATCCCCTAAATCCGATCAGAGTCCTGATCGATACAAAAGAGAATCCTGGTCGATATATTATTCGAACAGAAGAGAAGAAATCCCCTAAGATCGATCAGAGTCCTGCTCGATACCAAAGAGAATCCTGGTCGATATATTATTCGAACAGGAGGGAAGAAATCCCCTAAGATCGATCAGAGTCCTGATCGACACAGAAGAAAATCCTGATCGATATTCCATTCGATCAGAATGATAGAAAATCACTTAATTCGATCAGAGTCCTGATCGAAATCGATCAGGAATCCTGATCGATTAAGCACGTGTAACAGTCGACTAGGGTGTCACTTTGAAGATCAATTCGATCAGAGCCCTGATCGAAATCGATCAGGAATCCTGTCGACCAGAATGTAAGATCCTGAGTTAATTCGATCAGGATCCTGATCGAAATCGAGCAGGAATTCTGATCGATTTGGCTGAATCCTGATCAATTTCTTCTGCATCCTAATCAATTTTGTATGCATTTTAAACCAGAAATTACGGATAAATCCAGAAAATTGCGGATAAATCCAGAAAATTACGGATAAATCCAGAAAATTGCGGATAAATCCAGAAAATTACGGATAAATCCAGAAAATTGCGGATAAATCCAGAAAATTGCGGATAAATCCAGAAAATTACGGGTAAATCCAGAAAATTGCGGATAAATCCAGAAAATTAAGGGATAAATCCCAGAAATTAAGGGAAAAATCCAGAAATTAAGGGATAAATCCCAGAAATTAAGGGAAAATTCCAGAAATTAAGGATAAATCCCAGAAATTAAGGGAAAAATCCAGAAATTAAGGGAAAAATCCAGAAATTAAGGATAAATCCCAGAAAAATAAGGAAAAATTCGTTGTAAACGTGTAGGTCGCTCCACACTTTACGAAAAAACGAAACCCTGTAAGGGAACAAATAGACTTAACTTCTGCGAAACCTATTCAATGTTTCCCAAAAGTTGGGGGGCAAATGATAGGGATAAATAAATTATGATTGTATAATTAAATACTGCAGTAATTGTACAAGTTGTGGGCTGCTAGGCCCAATAAAAAGATATATGAAACTCAGACCAGAAAGGTTAAGCCTGATGGACCAGATCAGGCCTGGTGGAATAAAAAAGGCCCAAAAGCCCTGATTATTAATTAATTTCGTAATTAATTAATAAGGGAAAAATCAGCTATTGAGAAGAGTCCCGATAAGGATATAAATCCTTATAGATTAGCCTCAAGGGGACCTAAAAGGATAAGGGATCAGCTTCCTACTTCCTAGGACTCCTAAGTCTATCCTAATTCAGAGGCTTGTCCACCAAGTCTCCTATACCAAGTCCAATTCAAGGACTCCCACATCTATATAAGGGGTCTCACCCCCACCAATCAGAACTACGTTTTTTGGCTTGATTCTCTAATTCACAGAGATACGTAGGCATCTCGTAAAGGCAGATTGAGTCACGAAACACGAGAGCAGCCATTAAAGGCCTTGAGCTCCCGAATCTTAGTATTAAATACAGCAAGTAATAACCTTGATTTCTTATCCATAACACATATTCATTCCTTGATCCTCATCATTATCCTCTCCTTTGAAGAAAACTCATCCTCGAGTTCTAAAGTATTTAAGAATAAGCACATAACGAGGTGATTTCTCGTAGAACTTGAAAGCCTTAAATTTCAATTCCATCAGCAATATCTTTGGAAGTAAACTCGAAAGAATAAGATAGTTTGATGAGATAGGTTAATTCAACAAGTTCTCTACCCCCAGAAAATAATTGTGTTCCACTAGGATAATGTTGTTTCCCTTGTACACAACCTCTTTAGTTTCGAACGTCTCCTTTAGTATCTCTTGTCCTTCAACAATCTCGTCATGCACAAATTTAGGAGATGCATCTATCTGATCTTTTTCAACAATCAAGACTTTCTCAACAAGTGATTGTCTTTCTTCATGCTTCTCTATTATAGCTTCTTTTATAACTGGTTCATCCTTTTCATCCAAACTTGATGTAGTCGCCACATGTAACACATGGTAATCAGCAACAAGATCCGCGACATTCTCCACACTGACAAAGTCTTCTTCTTTAGTTTCTTCTGAAAGAGTAAACTCGTGAAGGGAAGACTTCAATTTCTCGTCTTGTTGAAAATATTCAAATTCCAAAGCAAGATTGCATACATCATTAAACGAGATATATGGACTTGATTTAACCTTTCGATAAATAGGCAAATTCAATCCACGAATAAATCTTCCAATTTTAATTGTTTCCGTCTCCTCCAAGTCACAAATAAGACGCAATCTATAAAACTCAGAAGTATACTCAGAAACACTCATAGTACCTTGAGAGAGGGATGTCATCTTCATTATACATTCGAATTTATAATGCAAAGGAATATATTTTGCACGAAGTTTCTTCTTCAGAGATGTCCAAGTCATAATCTTTTCTTTTCCAGATCTAACTCTTTTTGTGTTTAGATTATCAAACCACAAGCCTGCTTTCTTTGTAAGTTTAAGCATTGCAATCTTGAATATTCTCATCTCAGTCCAACCTGTATAAGCAGAAAACTTGTCGACTTGCGTAACCTATTCAACAAAATCATCTATGTTACCCAAACCTGTAAAATAACCAAGATCTATACCAGGATCATAGATTTCATCACTATCTTTCACCTTAATTAAAATTTTATCCCATGCATCAAACCTCGATTCCGTTGAATTAACAAGCTTTTGAGTACGTTTATCAATCTCATCCAATTTTCCAAGTAATTTTTTGAGCAATTCATCCGTAGCCATAAGAAAAATCTGAAAAAAAAAATTGGTGAACAGTGCCCGCGAACAGTGCCGATGAATACTGCCCGTGAACAGTAACCCCCGTGAACAGTGCCAATGAACAGTAATTTTGTGAAAAGTAACCCCCGTGAACAGTACTCGTGAACAGTACTCGCGAATAGTATTTTTTTTTTGGAAACCTAGATCTCCCAACAATTAAGAAATTGGAGAAAAAACCTTGGCTCTTGATACCAAATTGATGTGGATCTCTCCACAAAGAAAGAAAAAAATAAGAAAGAAAAGGGATAAGAGAAGAAGAGGATATTTCAAAAGAACACGATCAATCCAGAAACGTGAACTTTGAATCTCAAATTGCTTAGATCAATCCAGAAACTAAGTAATTCGAATCTAACCTTCAAAACAATCCAGTAATTGAAGTTTAGAGGGAAGAAAAACTACTCATAGTTTATCTCAAAACACAAGTTTTATATCATCCATTGTCTCCCTTAAAAGATTACATTAGAAGGGTATTTATAGGCTTAGACAATAACCCAAACCCAATAGGATTCCGAGAGAAATTCAATATCAGCTTGAATTAGCCAATATCTGAATCCTTCTAGGAAACAAATTTAAAAACCAAATCCGAATAGAAAAAAGACAAAAACCAAATCCAAATAGGAAAATAAAATCCTAAGTGCTTAAAACAAGAAAAACCCTTTCAAGTGAAAGGTAAAAACTTGCAAGCAAAATTCGAATTAATAATTATATAATAATCAGCTACTTGTCCAACTTAATGCATCGCTCCTTTATTCCTTGTTGTCCAAGTAAGCTGCATAACCCATGTTTGCATCCTCTCCAATTGAATATCACAACGAGTACGCATAACCAAATCCAAATTAACATATTCATTCCTTAATCCTCATCAAAAACTCATACTGTCCCTATTAAGGGTGAAATGCCAACCTTTATGCATTCCCCTAGGATTCATTTTAAGTTACCGATGTTCTATCCTTAATTCCACCTTTAAAAAAAGTACATGCATCCTTCCATGGATAAATCAAGTCATATATCCCTGATAAGGGTGTCTTATTCAATCATTCCCACCTCGATAGTATATGCCTAGTTTCATAATAACATCTTTATTCAAAATGAGGTCAATCAATATGGCCTCCAAAAGATAACAACGGTTATCCGCTTTTCTTACCAAATTTGGTAACGATAACAAGGATGTTCTGGAAGATATTGGTTGTGTTCAACGTGAACCTCTTCTTAATAATTCCTTATTTACTTTTGTTGTTTATCTCAACAGTCACCTCAATGTTGAGATATCTTTCATATCTGGCGTCTCCCTTTCTGGGTATCGAGCCACCGATCTTACACTTCACATTCTTGAAGGTCACTTCCTTCATCCAATTTTCCTAATTTCTTACTTCCTTGTCTCCTCAGTCTATCCGCGTCTCATTATTTATCCTTCGAACTATCTCAAGGTTTCCTCGAATCCTCCCAACTTACAGGGGATAAAATATATGTATCTCTTATGCCTTCAACCATCAATTTTAACTCATGGTGAATCACCCTCATCCTGACGATTACATACTTTTCTATTTCTATTGCTACGAGTCTTTAGGGTTTCCTCATACCCAACTTCCTTATCATTCCTCAAACTCTATTGCCTTTATATTCCTTTCCACTTCAGTTTCTTTTTATTTTCCTTTCTCTTATCATTATTTCATGAACCAACCCAACACAAGCATCGATTTCAAACATCCCGTCATTCTGGATTCGTGTCCTCAGAACGAATCCTGACAACTTTTACAACTTAGATTCATAATTCATCATACTCGTCTGCCTTTGTTCTGGCTCTAAAGCTTTTACACTATCTCCATAACCTTGGGAAGTACTTTCCTAAAAACAATTGACTGAACTTTAATCAGTTTATTCTAACATCTGGCTCCGCCTTTCTTGGTCTTTCACCAGTAGATGGTCTCTCTCTTAGGAGGGTAAGTGACAAAATAGTCTTTTGTGATTCGTCAATCATTCAGAATCTCAAATGATTCCTCTATTTCCTTTAGCCAGGCTCTTGCCTCGGCTGGGTCAGCTCGTTCCTTGGAACTCTGAGAGCTTAGCGACTTAAAGGTCCTGAAAGAATTTCTCACCACATTGTTTCCTCAGGGTGGTGGTTGGGGATAATAGTCTAAGTTCTGTCTAGACAGGTCCATAAATTGTCGTATAGGAGTACCATATTGGGTCTCCTTTCCTTACTCGACTTTCTGTTTCCTTAGTATGAAATGTTTCAACCTTCTCCCATAATCGGGGTTATCTTATACATTAAAAACCTTGCTTTCCACTCTATTATGTTATGGGTTCTTTCTTTCTTGATGGCAACCTCCCTGACTATCACATTCAGGGTTTGCCCTAAATCTTATTCCTCAAACTATGGCTCTCATCTAAGTTCTCATCATTAAGCTCTTGAACTTTTGGAACCCAAATTCTGTAGGAATACCTCATTATTCCCTTATCATCTTTCTCGGTATTAATCTCTTATCTATTTGTTGGCTCTCTGCCTTCATTCATCACTTTTTCTGGCACAATCTGTTCTTTTCCAATAATTCGGGCTGTATCGCAATCTCAAACAGCTTTTCGGTATCGGCTCCGGTTACCTTCATATCTATTTCCATTTTCTCAAAATCTCTTATCAACTCTCCCAAAGACATTATCATCTTGAGTCTCTCCTTTACACTAAGGGCATTAGCCACCATTTTGGCTTTCCCTGGATGATACAGAATCTCCCAATCATAATTCTTGATTAGCTCTAACCGCCTCCTCTGGCGTATGTTGAGCTCTTTCTACGTAAAAATGTACTAGAGCTCCTATGGTTTGTGAATCTCGCACTTCTCTCCATACAAGTAGTGCCTCCAATATTTAGGGCAAAACTATTGCCACGAGCCCAAGCTCATGGGTGGGGATATCAAATTTTATATTCCTTAATTGTCTTGACGCAGACGCGATTATCTTGCTGTGCTGTATAAGAAGCACCCTAATTCCTTATGCGAAGCGTCACTTACAAATCACAAAATCTCTCTTTTTTTTTCCATCCGGCAACGCCAACATAGGGGTCGTCACCAACCTTTGCTTCAGTTCTTAAAAGCTGTTCTCACATTTCTCTGTCTATTCGAACTTCTCAGTCTTATGAGTAAGCCGCGTTAAAGGGGGCTACTATCTTTACAAACTTGAACGAACCTCCGGTAGTGACCGGCCAATCCTACCTCTGGTAGTTTCCCTAACCATGGTCATTAATTCCTCAATGGTCCTTTATTCATTCTTGTCAGGATCCTCCATGGGATCCTCCTCAGCAACTGTCCCTTCTCGGACAACATCCTCAACCGTTACATCCTCAATATCAACATCATCCAGTCCTGCGTTAGGACGCTCTATCGGATCCATAATCTGATCTCCAATAAGTAATAAAACATCATCGAGTTGTTGCTCCTCAACCTCAGGGTTCGGTGTCCCGCTACCATATACGATAACGAACTACGCTTCTATCGCTACATTTATAAGGGTTCCCATAAGGGTTTTAACTGTCGGTACTACGTTAGGTAGCCCGACTATGAACTTGGCAAGAGTTCTTATTATCTTAGTGAACTTATTATCTTAATGTCACATCATCTCTGAGGTTTATAACGCTTAGCTCTGATACCACTTCTGTAACACCCCCAAATCCGGGGTCGGGGATCCGGGTTGTCACGAGTTCCATTTCCCTTAATAACAACCAATCTTAATAAATAATCAACTACTCTGTACTGTGACCCCACAATAAACACACACACCACAAGTTATATTCTCAGAGATGAATATCCAAAAATAATCACAAGTCATTTTATTCCACAATTATCTGCCAATACACCTTAAAAGGTTTTCTGAATAAATTTACATTTTCTTTGCCATTATTACAATTCATAAATATACATAAATCTGGTACATCAAAAGTTGAAGCCTAGCCTATTGGTAGCTCCTACCTCAGCTACAGCGACATCAACGCCTATAGGAAACTGCGGAACGTTTCCTATCCGCTCGCGAATTGGGAGCTTGGTCCTGTTCATCTTGTCTATCTGATGTTGTGTGATGAAAGAAGAAAGCAAGGGTGAGCAGCAAGCCCACCAAAATAATATGTATAATGATTAACAATATATGAGCCTTCTCATAGTACTCATGAAAGTCTTGGTCAAAAGAAATGAACCAAGTTGATATCTTAATGCGATGAAGTCGCAAAATATTCAGTATATATATATACATATATACTTTTCAAAATATTGGAAGTCCTCTTCCATGCATAATACACACAGAGTTCCAGTGTATAACTGTATAAAAATATCGTTGCAAGGTGATCTCATATATCTAACCTTGTCTCAATGTTTTTCTGAAAATCTTTGTCATGCATAAGATAATCATTTACTAGATATAAGTTTAAAAGATGAAGTTACAAGATACTCCAATATACTTATATCTTTTCCAAATACTACTTGAACTACCACCGTTCAAGTTATAATTAGTTTCAAAAGTTCATCACATAGATGAGACTACAAGACCAGATTTGAATAGATTAAATCTTTTAAAATATCATCAAAATACAATGAAGTTACGAGATACTTTATTTGATGCAAACATCATTTTGAAAACTTGACCCTGCCAACACTCAACAATCGCCCAACCGTAGCCTTTCTATCGAAGTGCTCTGGGTAGTGTTGCAGAAATATCCAATTGGATGATGAACTCATTACGGGAGTTTTCCGCGCCAGGAAGACCACTTACGATGATCAGTCGTAGTAGTGCAACCCCACCATTTTCTACATGTAGAGGAGAACCTGTCGGATTTACTTGTCAACCGAACACTGAACTCCTAAGGAATGGACCGCCTTAGCGGAACTTCCAGGCCATTTGGGCCAATATAATAAGGCTGGGCCGGCGCCACTCGACCACTTACGCCACTCCTAGTTCAGATGAAATCCATGACTCTGAAACGTAAAGCTCGTCCCCCCTTTCCCCAAGTAGAAACTTGTTGATATGGCTCCACCATTTTTAATAATTTAACCATTATGAGTTTTAAGACGATTCCTTCGCGAGTGTCTTACCAATGGCCTATTACACCTTACATAAATGTTTCATACTTCAATTAGTCCTTTAAGGTCTTTAACCTATGTTTCAAAGTAAGGCGAGGGGTAAGGGTTCGTTCGCGAAACGTTGTTACTTAAAACGGCCGTTTCTCCTAAACCGTTCATCGGAATCAAACGAACCACATATCAAAACGAAGCTTGTAACATGAACTATCTAAACATGGCAATGGTCAAAATCAAGAAGGGAGTTCTCGGGTCCTAATGTTATGAACAAAAACAGTCTATGGTAAATCGGGCATTACGACGGCTATGTTTACGCGATTTCCCAAATTTAAACCATTCCAAAACAACCACCAACCAATCCCAATTCATAACCCAATCAAAACTCCATCCATCCTACATCATAACAGCCCCAACAACTCCACATTACCAATTTATACTTATTCCCCACATGAACTAAAAGCTTTACTTAGGTTCCTTAACTAATTATCAAGATTTACAACCCCAAAAATACCACAAAACCAACTAATCTCTACAAACTCAACCAAACTTTAAACAATCAAGCATCATGCTTCACATATACTATATCAATCATATTCATTCCTAATTATTCAAAGCTAAAGCTAGGGTTTGGAGTTTATACCTTCCTTGGAGAGTGGAGAATCAAGAGAATGGCTTGGAATCACCCTTAAAGTCCTTATCCAAGCTTAAACTAAACAAAACTTCAAGAACAAAATTTTTAGGTCTTGAAAAACACTATTCACCATCTTCTTCCATGATTTTTAGGAAGAGATTGTGGATGAATTAGAAGCTCAAACTTATAGGATAGCTATAACTAATCATAAGGGACCTTGGATAATTACCTTGTGATTTAACAATGATTGGATCTTGATTTTGAATTTTTCTTTCTTGCTTTTTCCTTGAAAGCCGAGAGCAAGATGAAGAAATGAAATATCTTTGTGTTTTGTGAGTTGTTTGCTTGGTTACTAGCTTTTGATTTTGGTAAATTACCTTTTTAACCATAAAATTTATGTGGTTATTAATCAACCACACCTCCTTCCCTTATGTCATGCTTAGGTCATCCTGTGATGTCATCCTTCCCTCTTTGTCCTCTTCCCATTGGTTGGATGACATCATCCCCTCTAATCTCTTTTATTAACTTCCTAATTGTTTGCCTAATGACCGCTGATCTGTTATACAGTTCCCTTAACTTTCATTTTCGTTTTCGTTTATCGTTTGAGGGATCATACCCGGGATCTTATTACTTAGGTTCCCTTAACCTTTCTCAATATATTATATTCCTTTTATGATCCTCTCTTATAATCCTTTAATTTAAATCCTTCTTATCTTGTTACCTTATACTCAATTCTTTTCGTATCTAGTGGATTTCCGGGAAAAATCAAAGTGTTCGGAATTGGATTCTGATGATCTTTACATACACTTATATACCATATAGAGTACTAATAAAATCTCAGAATATCCATACCAGAACCCCTACATAGTGTGGCATGAAACGTTTTCTCATTCAGCATAATCTGCAAAATCACTATTTATAAGGGTTTCAAAAATTTCCAAAAATTGGGGTTATTACAATAAGGATGTAAAGTTTATATAGCTTATGTGTTGGACACTGAAAAAGAAAGTCCGAGGATAGAAGATATCCCAGTTGTGTATGAATTTCCTGACATTTTTCCAGATGAAGTTCTAGGATTACCGCCTGATCGAGAAATTGAGTTTACTATCGATTTAGCACCAGGTACAGAACTAGTTTCAAAAACTCCGTATCGAATGATACCAGTTGAAATGAAGGAATTGTCAACATAATTGCAAGATTTTCTGGACATATGAATTATAAGACCCAGTGTATCCCCATGGGGTGCACCGGTATTGTTTGTGAAGAAGAAAGATGACAGCATGCGACTAAGTATCAATTATTATGAGTTGAATAAGTTGACTATCAAGAACAAATATCCTTTACCATGGATTGATGATTTGTTTGATCAATTAAAAGGAGCTGCATGGTTTTATAATATAGATTTGAGGTCGGGATACCATCAATTGAAGGTCAAGGATAAAGATATTCCCAAGACTGCTTTTCATGCCAGATATGGGCATTATGAATTTCTCGTAATGGCATTTGGGTTGACTAACGTACCAGCAACATTTATGGATTTAATGAACAGAGTATTCAAGAAGTATTTGGATAAATTTGTAATTGTATTTATTGATGACATCTTGATTTACTCGAAGGCTGAAGAAGAACATGCCAAGCATTTGAGGATTGCTTTGGAGACTTTAAGAAAGGAACAGCTTTATGCGAAGTTCTCGAAATGTGAATTCCGGTTAAAAGAAGTACAATTTCTGGGCCATATTATCAGCATGGAAGAACAAAGTTGATCTAGCAAAGATTGAAGCTATATTAAACTGGGAAAGACCAAAGACCCTGATAGAAATCAGAAGTTTCTTGGGATTGGCAGGGTATTACAGAAGATTCATCAAGGATTTTGCGAAGATAGCTACTCCATTAACTAAGTTGACTCGGAAGAATGAAAAGTTGGTATGGGATGACAAGTATGAAGAAAGTTTTCAAGACTAAAGAATCGATTGGTGACCGCACCTGTACTTGTGTTACCATATGAGCAGGGAGATTTTGTCATTTATAGTTACTCTTTATTACGAGGACTAGGATGCGTATTGATGCAGCACCATAACGTAATTGCATATGCTTCTAGACAGCTGAAACCTCATGAACAAAAATATCCTACGCATGATCTGGAACTAGCAGCTATCGTGTTCGCACTGAAACTTGGAGATATTATCTTTACGGCGAGAAGGGTGAAATTTAGACGGATCATAATAGTTTAAAATATATCTTAACGCAGAAGGAACTTAACATGAGACAATGAAGATGGTTAGAATTGATCAAGGACTATGATGTTACAATCATCTATCATCCAGGAAAAGCGAACGTCATAGCAGATGCATTAAGCAGGAAAGAAAGATTGAATATGTTGACTTCTTCAGAAGAATTAGTCAGAGAATTTGAGAAATTGGAAATTGAAGTTCGTATTCCAGGAGAACCCACTGAAGTAACCTATGCAATGACATTTCAACCGGAACTGTTGCAAAAGATTAGAAGATGTCAAGAAGAAGTGATGAGTCAAGAAGACGACAGTCTAACAGGAGAATAAATCACAAGTCAAAAAGATGAAAAGGAATTCTACGATTTGCATCAAGAATCTAGATACCTTATGTGCCAGAATCGAAGGAAGAAATATTACGAAACGCTCACAATTCAAGATATTCCATACATCCAAGAAGTACAAAAATGTATCGAGATCTGAAAGAAAACTTTTGGTGGCAAAATATGAAGAAAGAAATAGCAGAGTGGGTAAGTAAGTGTTATACGTGCCAACGAGTTAAAGCAGAACATCAACGTCCAAGCGGATTACTATGACCTCTGGATATTCCAGAATGGAAATGGGAACATTTAGCAATGGATTTTATGATAGGACTTCCCAAAACCAGGGCAAATCATGACGCAATTTGGATAATAATCGATAGACTAACTAAGTCAGCACATTTTCTTCCAATCAAAAAATGATTTTCGCTTGACAAGTTTTTGCATTTATATCTTACATAAATTGTGATGCGACAAGGAGTTCATGTATCCATTGTATCTGATCGAGATCCACGTTTCAATTCAAGATTCTGGAGAAAATTTCAAGAATGCCTTGGTACCAAACTAAATATGAGTACTGCTTATCATCCACAAATAGACGGACAAAGTGAAAGAAGTATCCAAACAATTACAGATATGTTACATGTATGTGCAATTGACTTTAAGTGCACTTGGTACGAGCATTTACCGCAAGTGGAATTTTCATACAACAATAGCTATCATGCAAGCATTGAAATGCCACCTTGTGAATCTTTATACAGAAGAAAATACAGATCACCTGTATATTGGGATGAAGTAGGTGAACGTAAAATTTTAGGTCCAAAACTGATTCAGCAGACTAAGGAAAAGATTGAGCTTATTCGAAAGTGACTCGAGGCAGCGCAAAACCGATAACGCAAATATGCATATAAAGTTAGAAAGGATATGGACTACCAAGAAGGAGAACATGTGTTACTAAAAATATCGCCATGGAAAGAATTGACCAGATTTGGCAGCAAGGGTAAACTGAAGCCGCGATACGTTGGTCCATTTGAAATCTTAAAGAAAACCGGGAAAGTTGCGTATGAGTTAGCCTTACCACCTCACATGCAGCATATCCATAACGTGTTTCACGTGTCGATGCTTAAGAGATATAATCCTGATTCGAGATATGTAATAGAATATGAGCCGATAGAAATTTAACCTGATTTGTCTTATGTAGAGCAGCCAATAAAAATTCTAGATCGGCAAGAGAGAGTGTTGAGAAATAAGTCTGTACCTTTAGTACGAGTGTTGTGGAGGAATCCTATGGTTGAAGACTCAACCTGGGAACTTGAGAGTGAAATGTTAGAAAAGTATCCCCAGTTATTTTCTTAGCGAGATTCTGAGGACAAAATCCTATTAAGAGGGAAGGATGTAACGACTGGGAAATTACGCTTGTATTATATTGTAATAAAGATAAATTATGTATTTTATTATGGCATTTCTGTGTAATTAGGTATAAAACCCTAACTGCTATGTGCTATGTGTGTTCCGTATCATCAGAGTATTTTCTGGGTATTTATCGAATATTTTATTTCGTGCTAAAAGCTTTCGTATCAAAACTTATACGACACGAACTGCGTTTTAATAGCTGATATTTCAAATAAAATAATTGGCCTTAATTTTATTAGAACGACTTGTACCATCACATTATTCTGAACATCTAGATATTTTAGAAATTTTCATGTTTCGCGAAAAATGATTTTCCGGGCCCCATTGGGTGGTAAAAGCCTCACAAAAATCACATTTTTATTTTATAAAATCTTAGGACATTCAATTATACAATTTCTTTATATTTTTGAATTATTCACAATTTTTGGGAAATTTTGGCATATATGTGTATATATTAAATATTTAAAAATTAAATATTAATACTCAAAAATTATAAAATTAGGGGCCAATTAATTTTAATAGATGTATTATTAGGGCCTTAATTTAATTAGGAGTATTAATTTTACTACTATAAATAGCCTAATTTTTATTTAATTATTTATAATCAATTATTAAAAATCAGAAAAAATCAAAAAATCTCTAAAACTGGGTCGAATTTTCCAGAATCGGGTCAGCAATCAATCAGTGATTTTGAGCAATTTCCGACATCAAATCAAGTGATGTGAGTACTCAAATTCATCTTTTTGATCCGTTCTTTCGATTTCTGGTATCAATTTCATGTTTTAATCTGTTATTTTTCATTTTCGATTTCTAGGATTTATGTTCGATTTGGGTCTTTTTGATTCTAGGGTTATTAGGATGATTTGATGACTGATATAGCTTCTCTGTGATATTTGCAATAGATTCATGGACGTTTGTGATTTTGGGAAAGCTGAGGTATATAGGGTGTTAGGGCTTTGATTTTATAGTTCATAAACATTTATTTAAGCTTTAGAACATGAAGTTTCATGTAGAAATCAGTAATTTTGATAGTTGGCCGGAAAATAGTCGGGTTTGATCGGAGTTTGTGATTTCGGGATGATTCTGATAATTGAATGGTATGTTTGAGATATTGAGTTGATTTGGAATCGATCCCAGTCGAGAAAGGGACCATACGATGTTTGTTTTAGCCTGAATTTGACTGAACAGAATCGGGAAAACCCATCGGAAATTGGGAATTTTCCGGCGAGTTCTTCCGGACCCGTTTTGTTCATCTTAACCCGGTTGCAACCCGTTTTTCAACCCGGTTTTGATCCATTTTATCAGAGATTCAATTTCTGACAAATGTTTCTAGATTTTTAATTTTTATTGTATTTTTATTAATAATAAAATTAGTTTTATTTATTTTATAAATTGATTAATTAATTATCTAATTAATTGATTTATATTATAAATAATTCTGAAATATTTTTTAAAAATCAAAATTATTTATTTCTTTAATTATTTATTATTTATTTATTATTTATTAATTATTTAAAAATGATTAATTATTTTGATAATTAATCAAATTATTTTCAATAATTCATAATAAATTCATTTTAATTTCAAAAATTACGGAAAAATCATTTTTAATTCTGATTTTTCCAAAATAATTATTTAAAAATATTTTTAAGGTTCAATTATCTTTAATAATTAAGTATATTGGATAATAATTTGATTTATTCTTATTTCTCGAACAATAATTGAACCTTTTATCCGATTTAAGCGAAATGAAAGCCCTTCGACTCAGAAAAATGATCTGTTTTCATTAAAAATAGTTTTAAATCCTAATTTCTTTTAGAAACGAGTCAGCTTTCGATATTTATCTACATATAAGCCCTATTACTTATAAAAACAAGTTCAATAAATTCTAAAAATTAGGAAACGAGCCAGATATTGTTTAGTAACGCGAATAGCGAGTCGATTTCGATTCTAAAAATTATTTTAAACCTAGAATGACTATGTGACTTATATGCTATATGAATTATGTGGTTAATCGAGTCCTAATTGTTATTATTTATTATACGAGTCAATAATACACGTACGGGTAGACAATAAGGACTATGTGAAATCGGTTTGAGACGCGATTGAAATTTGAGTTGACTAAATAAGCATATTTCTTTGATAGAGACGAAGCCAGTAAAGCGGATTGAGCCAGTATTCGAGAACGGTGATATACTTATGGTAGATCACGTAAAAGGCAAGTTTTTCGCCTATTCTAAATTCAGAATAGTGAATCACTTTCAGATTTTTATCACAGTTACACACTGATAATTCATGTTCACTAACACTCATACACAATTATCATTCCTTTATTCATATTTAATTTCAATTCCTGATTTCTCCTAATTCGTTGAATTCTCTATTCTTATTCCAATAGTTATATATATATCCTGATATATTCCGATGTTGGGATACATCAAAGCATACTGATTGTTCTGGTTGCTCCTCTATAGACTGGATGGTGATGATTATGATCAGGGATAAACTTGATCCTAAGGATCGGTAATTAACTGGATACTTGTGTTAGGCCGTAGAGTCTGGGTACCCAAATGGATCTATGCATTGAGGTATAAATCTGCACTATATCCTGGCTGATCAGAAGGATATAGGTGCGAACTTTTGTCCAGTTTAGTTTATTGATACTCGCCGATAAGGGCCTTTAATTTTTTCGTGCAAGGTTGTATCTTTGCAGTTATAACTAAATTACTGATTCATTTAGCTTTATTATAAAACTATTTATATATTGTGGACTTGCTGAGAAATTTATGGCTTACCTCCTTTTTTTTATTATTCACCTTATTGTTTTCAGTTAAGAAGAAAATTGAAACCTATCAGGACTCACGTGGTAAAGAAACGAGTCAAGCAGCGGGACCCTCTAATATCAAAAATGTTGATCCCAATTCAGGAGGAAATTTTTGAGTTACCTGAACATGTGTAGTGTAGATAGATAATGTGTGTGCTTGAATAAAGATAAATGTAGTTTAAAACTTGTTAGAAAATGGTTTGTAATAAACAGAGTTTTGTGAGATTTTAAATTTGGACTATAATAAAAGTAGAGTGTTATTCTTGTTTTCATTCTGTAACCTAAAAAGATCCTAGTTAGTATCAAAGGAGTTAGATATGTATCTGCTTAATTGATATTGTTAATCCCTAACAATACAACAAGAATTATAGAAGGGGGGGTTGAATGTAATTCTGGCTTCTTTTGGGATTTATGAAAAATGGTTCTAACTCAATTTATATCTAACTGTTTGATTTGCAAAGTACGGAATACAGAGTTAAGTTATTCAAACATAAATTAATAAAAACTCAGGTCTTTAAAACTTTCTGGTGTATTTGAATGTATCCACCAGATATATATATATACACCAGATATATATATATATATATCAAGAGAACCCTGTGAAGCTTGAATAGCTCACAGCTGCTTTACAAGTGAACAAACAAACTATAGAGAAATTCTACAGATTACAGCTTACAAATGTATCTCTGCTAAAAATGTGTTTGCTTAGTTAGTTTGTTGTACTAGCTACACTTGGTTTATACATCACCAACTTTACATGGTAAAAAGATAAGATAATAAAACAAAACCTATCAAGTCTAATTCCATGTTGCTTCACTACTCAATTTCAGCATCTTTGAATATCTTCATAATAGTATGGAAATGGTAATGCTTCTTTGTTCTCAAAACCCTGCTATACAGGCTGCCACAATCCTTTTATAAATACTCGACGCATGTGACTGTGTTGTCACTGTCAATAGATATTTGAATTGATCATCAGTCGGGTACATGCTTGTTATCCGTCGGGTAGCCATTTATAACTTGACTCCATTTCATTTGTGCAGAATTACAAGAAATCTTATATTTACATTTAATCAACCTATTCTGCACATCTACTAGCAGTCTACATGATTCATAAGCTACTACAGAATCTATACAAAGTTGTTTGCATAAATGTGCTTTAGTACTTATTGTTACATAAGCTACTCACCCGGTGGATATCAATTAGTTATCCGTCGGGACTATATTGAATCATCCGTTGGGACTATAATTGATCATCCGTCGGGTGCTACAAATTTCACTAAGTTAAATCTACTCTAAAGTGTTTTGCTTAGCTTATCATCAAGTACACAACATATTCCTAACAATCTCCCCCAATTTATGTCTACTGGATTTGTAGTCATAATTAAGAGAAACTTGATGATAACAAAACATCCTAAAGATACAGATTAAAAAATAGTAGATAAAACTGATAAGTGCTACAAATTGCTGAAAGTTGAATAGTGCAAAGTACACAAATAAATTGCTCACAATTGTTATCAAGATGCTCCTTCAGTATGAGCAGATAGATCTATTTCCTTGATTATCTGGATTTCTTCCCAAGCCTTCTGTTGTTTTCTTTAATTTGATTCTGAAGTTGTCTGTGGAATTCAAGTTCATCAGCTTCAGAGAAATTTAGCATTTCCTGCATTTCCAAAAGAGTCTCATTGCTAGAGATACTCAATTGGTCCTCCAATCTGAAGAATTTTCTAACACATTTGTCATCCATGAATTCTATCAGCCAATAGGGCCTTAGATGCACTCTTTTTCCTGTAAAGGGAATAAGTAGAGTTTTTGGAAGTGCATCTTTGGCTCTAATACTCCTTAGTTCCTCAATCCTCTTTTGAACTATTTTTCTTGCAGTCACATTGTATCCAAAGTTCTTTTTGAAGGATGAGTAGACTTTAATCAGAACAGATTGGCTTTCTTAGAGAATCCTGTGAAGAGGTCATGTCATCTCTTTCCCTCCCTTGTATCTAAATACCAGCCTTTCAGGAAGATGTCTATAAGCATCAATTCCTCTTACTTCTTCCAGTTCATCCAGTAGAGATTCAAGTCTGAAAATTCCTTGATATCACAAATGTACATGAGATCTCTCTTGTTCACTGTGGGTTGGGATTTGGTTAGAGCTTTGGATTTGAGAGATACAGGCTTCACTTTCTTGCTAGCTCTAGTCTTTGTCTTTTTTGTCTTAAAGATGGGTAAATTTAGCTCATGAATTGGTAAACTATCCCAGTCTACAGGCTCATCCTTAGGAATAATTGGCTCACCATGAATATTTCTTGTTGGATCAACCACTTTAAATTCTTCAAATACCACTGAGGGTTTTGATGTCTGAGTTGTAGTTGTAGGATTTTTGGAATATTGGTCTTCCAATTCCTCATCATTAAAGTTCACTTTCCTCTTGGAATGGAGTTTGTATCTAAATCTTCTTTTTTGCTGTGATTCTTCTTGCATTTTATGATCCTTAGGTTCAGTAATTACAGTTGGTTGTACAGGAAGCTATGTTGTGGTTTTTACAGCTTGAAGCTTGGCCAAGATAGCAGCTTGTTCTTTCTTTTGCTTTTACTTCTTAGCATCCAAAGAAACTTGCTTCTTTTCCAGCCTGATTATTTCTTTCTCTTCCTTCTTAGCTTCCACAAACAGTGGGTGTCCAACCACCACACAAATCTCCTTACCATTTCTGTAAATTTTGAAAATTCTTCTTTTCAATGTTGAATCAGTTGGATCCATATAGAATGCAATAGACCTAGCCAACAGCTTCTTCTCATCTGGCCTAGGTGTTTCAAACACTGTATCCATAAGATTCTTGTCCAAAAACTTAGAGTAGTTCCTTTTGGCCTTCATGATGAGATCTTTCTTTGGATATTTGATGCAGGAAGTTTGACCTCTTTCCAGATAGTTCATACTTATGTCATTCACAGAAATTTTCATGACTTTAGAATGATGATTGAAGACTTTGTCTGGCTTCTGAATTGGTCCAAACTTTTGTTGAATATCTGCATCTATTTTTCTCCGTTTTTCTTTTATTTCCTTCTCTAGAGCTGTAACATCAAGCATCTTGGGATTTGATTTCTACTTATACTTTTCAGCTGCTCTTTGGATAAGATTAATGTTATCCAACACCGCTGGCTTTGTGAAAGCAACTGTTGGCACAATCACTTTGTTGACTTGTATGTTTAGCACTTTTTGCTCCCCCTCACTTCTTGATTCCCCTTGACTGAATACGACAATTGAGCTTGCTTTCTCCCCCTTAGAAGAGGTTTCTTTCTCCCCTTTTTTGTTATCAGCAAGTTGAGTAGAAGAAGGGATTTGTGCTGCCACTAGCCTTTGAAGCAAATCTGTTTGTTTTGCCTGATTTAGATGAATAGCTGTTAGAGAGGCTTTCATTATTGTCATTCTTTTCTCCAGGGAATCCACCTTGGTGGCAAGATCAGTGTTTTTCCTTAATTGTCTTTTGATATCAAGAATTGTAGCTTCTGGAAGTTTTGCATCTAATCTATCAGCTATATCCTTCTTCACTTGAGTGACCTCTATTTGAATAGAAGTGATATCCTGATTGTGTTGGAAGCCTTGGATTTGCTGTAGTTGGAGAGAAGCAAGATGTGCTTGCAGAAGCTTCTTGGTGCTAGCATTTTTGGATGATTGAAGAGCAGACTGTGTTTGACTAATAAGTTGAATGAGTGTGGTCTTGAAATGAAGTTCACCACATTTCTTAGAGAAGGCCCATGATGGCATGCCTGATCTGGAACTAGGGCCTACTTCTCCCCCTATGTCCAATGGTTCTTCTTCACTTTCTTTATCCTCACCACCAAAGAAATCTTCTGAACCACCAGTCTCATAGTCAATATCACCGGCTGTAGAGGGCAGAGCTGTGATTTCATCATTTGCTCTTTGCATAGACTATGTGGTGTGCACCCAGTTTAGCATTCTTTCTGCATTGTCATTGCCCTGTCCAGCTAGAAGTTGATATGCTGAAATAGGGTGAGTAAATGTCTCAGCATCTAAGGAGGTAGAATCTATAACAGCTTAACTTTGCTGAGATAGTCCCTCCCTGTCTGCATCCTGGACATTCATTAACTTACTTGCAAAGACATCCACCCTTATTTCTCCTGTACCTGTATTTCTCTTATTATCTCTCTTTTCTTGTATCAAGGTCTCACCTTGGCTTCCCACCCTCACACCCACACCTTCACCATCTAAGGTGGGACTCCTCTCACTCATTTTTGCCAGTCCTAAAGAAATGGACTGCATTAGATCACTCTTTTCCTCTCCTTTTTCCTGGGAGCAACCCGAGCTCTCACTCAAATCACTCTCTTCCCTCAGTCCTAAGAGTGACTGCACTACTACTAAGTCCTCTGCACTTGTAAGAATTGATGAAATTTGAAGTTGTGCAGAGATACCCGATGGATGAGGAATATCCATTGGGTTAGCAGTTTGACTATCCGAGGGATGACTGTTGTTAAGCTTATCCGTCGACATACAATCACTGCTCAACGGATGATAAATATCCATCAGGATAGAAGAAATAATTGAGTTTGGAGTGGAGACTATTGTAGACTCTGTGCAGATTTATGAAAATTTTGGCACGGATGTCTCAACAGTCTTAGAAAGAAATGGCAAGTGAGCCAACAAATCATCTAGAAGATGATGCTCACTTGCATGGATTTTTGGCTTCTCCAAGAGAATTAAAGATGGATAATTTGGAAGTGATGTATTTATCATGTCAACATCCAATGAGTGTGTGGAAGAATTTGGTGTATCAGGTGCTTCAATTATGAGAGATTTTAGCTGTGACTCAACATTTATTGGAGCCATATTAACCTGACTTTGAGAATGTGCAGTGACTGGGTCTTTAGCACCAGTTTGCACAGTGTGTGAGCCTTGTGCATCCCCAAGGGTTTTCGATCTTTTCTTTCTAGCATAAGTTTGTGGTGAGCTAGTGTCCCTACCCCTCTTGGCCTGTGCTCCTGGTTGGGAGCTTGTTTCAATTGTAACATCCTTTTGGGAGGATGAAAATAGTAATGAGCTAACATCCTTATTAACAACCACAGTTTGTTGGGAAACTGTGGTGTGACTAGGTTTGGGTACACTCTTCTCACCAGCCTTATCCTTAGGGCTTCTTTGATTTTCACCCTGTCCCTCACCTTTCCTGCCCTCCTTCACACTCCCCACTTTAGGTTTAGTGGATTTTACAACTGATTTCTTTTGAAAGAAATCAGAGGGGGCTTTCTTAGCTTTGGATTTAGGAGCTTTTGTTGGTTTGGGAGCTTGGGTAGGCAACCGTTGGGTCATTGACATAGTTGCCATAGCTACACTAGAAAGCAAAGAAATTTGTGAGGTTGGAAGAGTGGAGACAGAAGAGATAACCTCACTTACCTGAGGTCCCTCCATCACTGGAAAGTAGTATAAGGGAACCTCCTTGCGATGGTTTGCTCTGTTTAAATCTGCAATGATCCTTCTTTCTTGAACCCAACAATTCAACTTGTTAGTTAGGTTCTCAATCAGAATGTCTTCAATAAGATGGTTAGCAAGCATCCTAAAGAACCTAGCATAATAAACACTTTTGCCTCTCTTATTGATCTCTCCTAACTTAAAACCTAACTCAAACAAAACCAAATCACTGAAATTAAAGTACTTGTCAGTAACTAGCATGTAAAGCATGTTAAGCATTGAAATATTTATAGAGTCAAAGTTACTAATTTTACCAGAAAACACCTTAGTTACTACATCACACAGGTAACTCCATTCTTTCCTAAGACCCAACCTCCTAATTTCACTTAATTTAGAAGTAGTGAATGCATAGCCCATGGAATGAAGCATATTAACAATGTCAGTGTCTGTGTGTGGAGAAGTTATAGTATTATAAGGAATCTTGAAGCATGCTTTAACAATATCACTATTTATGCAAAACTGCTTACCTTTCAGAGTGAATGTGATGGTCTTGTCTGTTGAGTTATACACTGCAGTTGTCCATATCTCCTCAATAACCTCACAGTAAATGGTGGGTGATTCCAGCATGGCATAGTTGAGTTTGCAGTTCTTCACAAAATCCATCATTTTGTGATAGTCACCAGACTGTTGAATCTCCTTGTTCACCAAAGCTGAGAAGTTGTTTTTCTCAAAGATATAACTGGTTTGAGACATGATTTTCACGACAGGTGCCATTGTTAGAGATTTAGAATTTGCAGAGAAGAAAGAAATTAGAGCAATTGAATCTTGAGAATGATAAAAGAAATGAATAAAAGTGAATTTGCTTTTATACTATCTCAGAAAATAATTGTCAAAAATAATAAAGTAAAATAAAGTTGCCAATAAAAATTGCCTAAAATAGCCGTTTAAAAATAAATAAACTGTAAAAATCTATCACTTATCCGTCATGTCATTCTTACAAGCTGTAAGTATACTCGATGGATAATGTTCAGGGAATTAACGGCTAGGATTGAGACAATTCGACGGATGAGGATAAATCAGTTATCCGTCGAGTTATAAAATATTCCAAAAAAATAATTGATTTTATTGACAAATTATATTCCGACGGATGATCAAACTCGATGGATAATGATCATCCGTCGGGATGTAAATTTTGACTTAGCCAAAATTTCATCCAAAACAGAAAAATTAATTTAAAATCTGGCTAAATAACAACTTGCAAAATATCTGAAATGATTCAAGAAAAATTTAGCATACCTAATCCACTTACCAACCTTGAGAAGGTGGATTTATCCAGTGGCTTGGTAAATATATCTGCAAGCTGTTTTTCCCTTGGAACAAAATGCAGTCCCATAGTACCATTCATCACATGTTCCCTTATGAAGTGGTACTTGATGTCTATGTGCTTTGTTCTTGAATGTTGTACTAGATTTTCAGTGATGGCAATTGCACTTCTGTTATCACAGAAAATAGGAATCATATCCACTTGGAGACCATAGTCCAACAATTGGTTTTTCATCCACAAAATCTGTGCACAGCAACTACCAACAGCAATATATTCAGCTTCAGCTGTAGAAGTAGAAACTGAATTTTGCTTTTTACTGAACCAGGACACAAGCTTGTTTCCTAGAAATTGACAGGTTCCTGTTTTACTTTTTCTGTCTATTTGACAACCTGCATAATCTGTATCTGAATAACCAGTTAGATCAAAACCATAATCTCTAGGGTACCAAATGCTAATTTTTGGTGTTCCCTTGAGATATCTGAAAATTCTCTTAATAGCTACCAAGTGAGATTCTCTAGGATCGGCCTGAAATCTAGCACAAAGACAAGTAGCAAACATTATATCTGGCCTACTAGCTGTTAAGTACAGAAGTGAACCAACCATGCCCCTATAACTTGAAATATCCACAGACTTTTCAGTAGTGTTTAATTCAAGTTTAGTTGCAGTGACCATGGGAGTTTTTGCAGATGTGCAATCCATTAGATCAAACTTCTTTAAAAGATCATGAATGTATTTAATTTGACTAATGAATATTCCATCACTAACTTGCTTAACTTGTAAACTAAGAAAGTAAGTTAGTTCTCCCATCATGCTCATTTCATACTTACTTTGCATCAATTTGGCAAACTTTTTGCAAAGTTTTTCATATGTAGAGCCAAATATAATATCATCTACATAAATTTGAACAAGTATACTAGAGCCATTAACATTTCTAAAGAATAAAGTTTTATCCACAGTACCTCTTGTGAAGTGATTTTTCAAAACATTAGCTATCCATACGTACTGAACCATAAAAGAATGGTCAGGGGTACTTGCCTTGCAACGCTTTCAGAACTCTAAGTAGCTTTTACGTGGACTTCGGGTCTGTTAAAACTCGACTGGGATTTACAATCAAAGAATATCCTAATCAGTTATACCGACATGCTTGATATCCTCAAACCCTAATAATCCAACCCGATAACCCGATTCGTATCACTATTATTCACATAATTATGTAATCTGAACACGGATTGGGGTAACACGTATAATATAAATAAATACATTTTAAAATAATTTTTTAGAAATTTTTTGAAGAATTCTGGAATTAGATATGGAATTTATACATAAACACACTCAGAAAATCATTTGAAGATAAATAATTAGTGAAATATTGATTCTCAATTTTATAAAATCCTAAAAATAATTATTGAAATTATAAAATTATAAAATAAATTTTAGAGACAATCCAAATATATATGGAATTAAAACTGTAATAAAATTACTTTTACAAGCGATAACAAAACCAAATATCTCGATAATAAATCACCAATAATCCATACCATATATCAATAGATCACAGATAATTAATAAAAGTCTACACACTGCTGCCAAAAATCAATAAACACATTTTATTTAATTATTTATTCAATTACTACACTTTTAAATATTGAAAATAAAAAGAAAATACACGAGTCGTTATATCCTTTCCCCCTTAAAAAGATTTTGTCCCCAGAATCTGACTCAGCTAAATAGATGGGATATTTATCAAGCATGTCTGACTCTAACTCCCAAGTAGACTCTTCCACTCAAGGATTTCTCCAAAAGACCTTCACTATGGGGATCGACTTATTCCTAAGGACTCGCTCTTTGCGGTCTAAGATTTGAATCGGTTGTTCCACATAACATAAGTCTAACTGAAGTTCAATCGGTTCATATTCTATGACTTGATTCGAATCAGGAACATAGGGCTTCAACATAGATACGTGGAACACATTATGAATGTGCTGCCACTGCGGTGGTAATGTTATCTCATAAGCAACCTTCCCTACTTTATTCAAAACCTCAAATGGTCTTATAAATTTGGGGCCAAGTTTTCCTTTCTGACCAAATCGCACTAACCCTTTCCAAGGTGGTACATTTAGTAACACTAGAGCTCCTATCTCGAAGTTCATATCTTTCCTATGCAAATCTGCATTCTTTCTTTGTCTATCTTGGGATGCTTCTAACCTTTTTTGAATTAATACTATTGCATCTCTGGTTTGCAGAACCAACTCGGGACCCAATACAACGGTGATCTACACTTGCATCCATACAAAGCTTCGTAAGGCGGAATTCCAATACTGGCATGGTAGTTGTTGTTGTACGAGAATTCAATCAAAGGTAAGTGTTGATCCCAATTACCCTTAAAATCCAAAACACAAACTCTCAACATATCCTCTATGGTCTGAATCGTTCTTTCACTTTGGCCGTCTGTCTGAGGGTGATAAGCGGTGCTCATATTCAACTTTATTCCTAGGCACTTTTGGAATTTAGTCCAAAACCTGGAATTAAATCTCGGGTCTCGATCTGACACTATAGACATAGGCACTCCATGTTTGGTAACTACCTCATCCAATATAACTTAACTAACTTTTCCAAAGAATACCTTTCATTAATCGGAAGAAAATGCGCTGACTTGGTCAATCTATCAATGATTACCCAAATAGCATCATGATTTGCTCTCGTCCTTGGCAATCCCACTATAAAATCCATAGCAATCTCTTCCCACTTCCATTGGGGAATCTCCAAAGGTTGTAACAATCCACTTGGTTGTTGATGCTCCACTTTCACTGTTTGACACACGTGACACTTGCTAACCCAATTGGAAATATCCATCTTTATTCCTGGCCACCAAAAATTTCTCATCAAGTCTTGGTACATCTTAGTGCTACCAGGGTGGATAGAAAACCTAAAGTTGTGCGCTTCATGTAATACTTCATTCTTCAGTTCCGTTACATTAGGAATCCAAACTCTGGATGAAAATCTATACAAACCTTGGTTATCCTTTTGAGTACACAACTCTTCTCCCGTCAAAGCATCCAAGTCTTATTCCATAACTCCTTCTTGACACCTTTTGATCTTCTCCATCAATGCTGGCTGGAAGGTAACTTCATATAGTTGCTTCTGGCTCTCACTTGGTACTCGAACCTCAATCTCCACCCTTTCCAAGTCTCGTGCTAGTTCGTCCGCAATCCAAACCATATTCAAATTCTCTTTTTTGCTCAAGGCATCAGCCACCATATTGGGTTTACCTGGGTGGTATTTAATCGAACAATCGTAGTCCTTAATCAATTTCAACCACCTCCTCTGTCTCATGTTCAAATCCTTTTACGTGAATATATACTTTAGGCTCTTATGATCCATATAAATATCGCACTTCTCTCCATACTTATGACTCCGTTTATTTTATTTAATGAATATTATTAGTTGAATATTCATTCGAGGACTTATGACTCCGTTTATTTTATTTAATGAATATTATTTTGAATATTCATTCGTGGACTTATGACTCCGCGTATTTATTAAATAATATTCTTTATTTTATTAAAGAATAATGTTTCGATAATCAAACTTATTTTCGATTATTCAAATAAAGATCATACCTTCGTATAAGTATATCTTTGGTTATTGTTATGGATAAAAAACTAAGGTTATTATTTGCTGTATTTATTACTAAGATTCGGGAGCTCAAGGCCTTTAATGGATGCTCTCGTGTTTCGTAGCTTAATTCTGCCTTTACGAGATGCCTACTATCTCTGTGAATTAGAGAATCAAGCCAAAAAACGTAGTTCTGATTTGTGGGGCGAGACCCCTTATATAGATGTTGAGAGTCCTTGAATTGGACTTGGTATAGGAGACTTGGTGGGCAAGTCTCATAATTAGAATGGACTTTGGAGTCCTAGATAGTAGGAAACTGATTCCTTATCCTTTTAGGTCCCCTTGAGGCCAATCTACAAGGATTTATATCCCCACTAGGACTTATCTTAATAGTTGTTTTCCTCCTTTATTTATTAATTATGAAATTAATAAATAATCAGGGCTTTTGGGCCTTCTTTGTTCCATCAGGCCTGATCTGGTCCATCAGGCCTGATCAATGTGTTGACCTTCTTGGTCTGAATGTCATACATCTTCTTATTGGGCCTAGCAGCCCTACACCTTGCAATATTTAATTATATAATCAGGATTTATTTATCCCTATCATTTTCCCCCCAACTTTTGGGAAACATTGATTAGGTTTCGCAGAAGTTAAGTCTATTCATTCCCTTACAGGGTTTCGTTTTTGCGTAAAGTGTGGAGCGACCTACACATTTACAACGACTTTTCCTTTAATTCAGGAATTATCTTAATTTCCAGGAATTTTTCCCTAATTTTCTGGATTTTTCCCTTAATTTCTGGGTTTTTCCCTGATTTTCTGGGATTTATCCTTAATTTCTAGATTTTTCCCTAATTTTCTGGATTTTCCCTAATTTTCTGGATTTTTCCCTAATTTTATGGGATTTATCCTTAATTTCTGGGATTTATCCTTAATTTCTGGATTTTTCCCTAATTTTCTGGGATTTATCCTTAATTTCTGGGATTTGTCCTTAATTTCTGGATTTTTCCCTAATTTTCTGCCTTAAAATCGATTAGGATGTATAAAAAATCGATCAGGATTCCTGACCGATTTCGATCAGGATCCTGATCGAACTAGCTCAGGAACTAACATTCTGGTCGACGTGATCTTCGATCAAGATCTATGCGGAATCGACCAGGATTCCTGATCGATTTCGATCAGGACTCTGATCGAACTGGCCTTCAAAGTAACACTTTCGATCAGGATTCTGATCGAACTAGGTGGCTTTCTACCGTTCTGATCGAATGAAATATCGATCTGAATTCTCTTCTATGTCGATCAGGACTCTGATCGATCTTAGTGTTTTTCTTCCTTCTTGCTCGAATGAGATATCGATCAGGATCCTTTTGGGGTCGATCAAGACTCTGATCGAACTTAGGGGATTTCTTTCCTTCTGTTCGAATAAAGTATCGATCAGGATTCTGTTTGGCGTCGATCAGGACTTTGATCGAACTTAGGGGATTTCTTTCCTTCTGTTCGAATAAAGTATCGATCAGGATTCTGTTTGGCGTCGATCAGGACTCCGATCGATCTTAATAGGTTTCTTCCCTCTTGATCGATTGAAGTATCGATTAGGATTTTTTTTATTATTTTTTTTTCTTTGTTGATTAGGACTTTGATCGAACCATTTTAAAATTCTGGTCAATTTTCGACCCTTCATTTTCCACAGTAGCTTCTAGATTATTCCTGATATTTCTGGTAGATGGGCTTTTAGGTTGGGCCTGGCTAAATGGGCCTAGAAACGCCTCGTATTCCGAGCTTTTCTCCTATATAAGTGTAGTGTGAAGTGAGAATCCTCACTTCGCTTCACTTCACATTTCTCATTTTCTCTCATAAATCTCTCTAGAGTTCTTCCTTTGAGAAGGCGATTTCCGGCGTCCTCAGCCACCGCAGCTCCACCTTTCTCACGTTTTTCTGGGTTTCAAGCCTTTAATCGAAGCATATCAATGGCGGATCGTGACTTGGCTCATTTGTAGAAGATGAATGTCTCTAAGAGAGGTACAAACATTCAAATTCAATCTCCATATACTTCCCTACTTGATATGATTAACTCGAGAGGTGATGAATATCCCTCTCTATCTGAGTTAGATTCGTATAACCATGGTAACACCTTTCATGAGTTAGATGGTAGGATAGAGTCCATGAACACCCTGTACAGACTTCCACCCCACCTTAGGATCACTCCAGCCGCCCCCGGGGATAGGACTTGTAATTGGGAGGGGGATACTTTGTTTATCTATCGAGGATCCCTGACCGCGGGTCTTAGGTTCCCATTCCATGAATTTATTCCTCGCTTGCTTGCCGATGTACAAATTAACCCTTGTCAACTCCCTCCTAACGCTTGGAAGAACATTATCTGTTTTATGGTCCTTTGTCTTAGAAACAATTTTCCTCTTTCCGTAGCTGTCTTTAGGAAAGTTTTCCAATTCTATGATAGCGCCATGAGTCAACCAGGTTGGGTTTTAATTCGTCAACGGCCCAAAATCCCTCATATCTTTGATAGTAATTCCATAGTTGAGAACAACCCCAAATGGAGGGACGAGTTTGTGAGGCTGACCTGGGCTGGGGGTGATTGGGCCACAGTCTTTTGTAGGCCCTTTTGCAAAGTGTCAGATGGGAGTCCAGGTAGCATCAGATTATCTGATGAGGAGGAGGTGGCCTACCAAGCCTTAATTTCAGATGATGGGAAAACAGACACCTAGACCCTCTTAGAGGAGTTTTCCTTGAAGAAAGTCGGTCTCTCTCAGGCCAGTGATAAGGGTAAATTTATAACTGGATAACCATTTTTCCTTCCCTTTAATTGTAACGTTTTATCTCTCTTGCAATTTAATATTCTTTCTATCTTTCTTTTTCAGCTTGCGAGGCCATCAATAATGTCAACAGGCCCAAGGAAGGGGAGTCAGGCCGCCAGAAGAGGGCCAAGCTAAACAAGGACCCCAGGAGCAAACCTGACGGTCCTTCTTTTATTAAGCCCCACGTCCCGGTGGTCGAGTTGGGGGACGATGTGGATCCTCCACTTAAGGCACATTCCTTCAGGCCTAACCGAGGCTTCAGGAGGAGCGATACGGTGGTTGGATCCACCAAACATGCTAAGGATTGGTCGTACCATTCCATCACTCCCTATGACTTTACTGACATTGTTACGGGGAGTGATATCAAGACTATTGAGCTTCTGGGTTCTCAAGCCCAAGCTGCGGTAACTTTTTTTTTTCTCTTTTTCTTTGAATCCCAACTTTCTCGTATTTCAACGAACTTGTGCTAACTTATACATATTTCTTTGCAGAGTAATACCTACTTCCAGGCGGCCCTCCACCAGGCTAGGTCCTGGAAAGGTAACTTAGATGGGTTTGAGAAGGAGATGAAGAAATGGGAAGAGAGAGCCAAGGTCCTGGAGAACAAGCTGGACACGAAGAAAGAGGAGCTGGCTAAGGCTCATTCCGAGCTGGTGAAACTTAGGAGCGATAAGGATAAGCTCATTGATGACTACATGGATTCTGATAAGTTTAAGAATCTCATGGAGATTCATGATGAGGGTCTTTATTCCCTACAGTTTACTCAGGGATGGGATGCGACCGTAAAGGCGGTTTCTGAGAAGCACTCGGGCTTAGTCGACCCTAAGGACTTTATAAGTCCCGAGCAGGCTGAGTCGGAGGACAGCATAGAGACCCTCTTCAACTCCCCTCATCCAGATGATCGCATCTTGGATCCTAATACTGCTTCTCCTCCCGCTTCTCCTGCGAAGGATGCTGAAGGCACTGATAAGGAGCAAGTAAATTAAGGCTCCCGCATGAAGGAGTAGTTTTTCTATTCTGTAATTTTATCCTTAACTTATGTCTGGACTTTTGTTTGTATTAAAACTTATTACCCTCCGGGGCTATTTTATATGCTACTTTCCTTATTCGCATTCTCTCCTTTATTTTTCCGATACTTTAATATTCAAACTTGGCTTAATGGGCCACACAAGTATTATCACAACTCAAACATCCATAGGTTGAAATAATTTCGAACTCTTCAATTTCAAGTCTGGTTTTCCAAAACCTTACATAATATGGGTTCGACCCTGATTAATAATAGCTAGAAAATAAAAATCATATGCAAACAAAGCTTCAAGGTGCTTTTAAACCTACTTGTCACAATGACAAGTGAGAATCATACTTCGACTATCTTACACATAGTAAACCTTCAGGTTTTGTGCGTGCCAGGTTCTCGGGACTTCAAAACCATCCATAGGCTCCAGCTTGTAGGTTCCTCTACCCTGAACGCTCTTGACTTTGTACGGCCCTTCCCACTTTGGGGCAAGTTTCCCTTTCTGTCCTACCCCAGAAGCTTCTATCTTCCTCAAGACTAGGTCACCTTGTTTAAAGAACCTTTCTTTAACCCTTAAGTTGTAGTAGAATGAAGCTTTCTTCTGATACTCTACTATCTTTACATGTGCTTCAACTCGCACTTCATCGATTAAGTCTAGAGCCAACCTTTGTCCTTCCTCATTTTCCTCGGCATTGAAAGCCCGAATCCTTGGAGAGGAATATCATATCTCCACTGGAACTACTGCTTCTGCCCCATACGCCAACATGAAGGGAGTTGCTCCTGTCGTGACTCTACAAGTAGTCCTATAGGCCCACAATATGGGAAGTATCTCATCCACCCAATTATTTCTTGACTTCTCGATCCTCTTCTTTAGTCCATCCAGGATTATTCGATTTGCTACTTCTGCTTGCCCATTGGCTTGTGGGTGAGCCACGGAGGTGAACCGTAACTCAATTTCATTTTCTTCACAATACTTCTTGAATTCCTCGTTGTTAAACTGCGTTCCATTGTCGGTGACTAGGACACGGGGAATTCCATATCGGCACATAATGTTTTCCCACAGGAATTGTGCAACTTGTTTAGTTGTGATTTTGGCCAAGGGTTTGGCTTCAATCCACTTAGTGAAATAATCAATGGCTACAATCAGGAACTTCCTTTGTGACGTGGCCATAGGGAAAGGCCCTAGAATATCCATCCCCCACATAGCAAAGGGAATAGGCGAGTTGATAGATGTTAGCATCTCGGGAGGTTGTCTAACAACAGGTGCATGCTTCTGACAGCGGTTGCACTTCTTCACATATTCTTTGGCATCAGCCATCATTTCCGGCCAATAAAAGCCTAGACGAGTTATCTTATGAGCCAAGGCCCTGCCCCCCAAGTGTTGTCCACAAATACTTTCATGCACTTCTTCAAGAGCCAAGCGTGCCTCATCGGGCCTGAGACACCTCAAGTAGGGAACCAAGAAAGATCTTTTGTAAAGAATCCCATCTATCAAAGAGTACCTTAGTGCTCGAACAGTTAACTTCCGTGCTTCAGTTGCATCACTTGGCAACCAACCGGTTTGAATGTGAGCCTTGATAGGATCAATCCATGACGTCCCCAGGCCTATAGGAGCCACAAGCTTAACATCTATGCTTCGTGTCTTCAAAACACGGAAGTACACACTTCCTGAACTTTCTTCTATCTCGGATGAAGCAAACTTTGATAACGCATCTGCCTTAGCATTTTCTTCCCTTGGAATGTGCTCAACATGACATTCATTAAATTGGGTCATCACAGCCCTTACTAGGCGGACATACTTAGCCATCGTATCATCCCTTGCCTTAAATTCTCCCTTTACCTGGGATATGACCAGCTTCGAGTCTCCACGGACCTTTAAGTTTTTTACTCTAAGTGTTCCAGCTAGGCCAAGGCCAGCTATTAGGGCTTCATATTCTGCCTCATTATTTGTGGTTGGAAAGTCTAGCTTCATAGCATACTCAATTAAGAAACCATCAGGGCTTTGCAAAACCAATCCTGCTCCACTGGAGTTCGTTTTTGATGCTCCATCAAAATAGAGAACCCAATATTCTTTATCATCCTTCTCTATGCCCCCATTATCGACTCCCTTGTCTTGAGGTATGGCATCTTCCTGCCCCCTGACTTCTTGGTTGGGTATGGTACATTCCACCACGAAGTCAACTAGTGCCTGGGCTTTTATTTCCGTACGTGGCTTATACTTGAGATCGAATTCTCCCAGCTCTATTGCCCACTTAATCAATCTCCCACTTGCCTTAGGACTGTGAATGATATTTCTCAGGGGCTGATTTGTTAGCACCTCAATTTGGTGAGCCTGAAAATAAGGACGCAGCTTTCTCGAAGCCATTACCAAGGCTAAAGCGAATTTCTCAATAGCTGAATAATTCAACTCAGCACCATGCAAAATTTTGCTGACATAGTATACGGGTTTCTGGACTTTCAGTTCTTCCTTAACCAACACCGCGCTCAAGGCGCTCTCTGAAACAGCCAAGTACAAGAATAAAACTTCACTCAGAACTGGCTTGGCCAACAATGGGGCCTGGGCCATATACTTCTTTAACTCTTTAAATGCCTTCTGGTTTTCCTTACTCCATACAAAGTCTTTGATGTTCTTTAGTGACTTGAAGAATGACAAGCACTTGTCTCCTGACTTGGAGATGAATCATCCTACCGCAGCAACCCTTCCTGTGAGCTTCTGAACATCCTTGACAGTTTTTGGTGGTTCCATATCCAGGATCACCTTTATTTTATCGGGGTTAGCCTCAATTCCCCTCTTTGAGACCATCAATCCCAAGAATTTTCCAGATCCTACTCCGAAAGCACACTTCGTAGGATTCAACATCATCTTATGGTACCTCAGGACCTCAAAAGCTTCCCTCAAATGGGTTATATGATCAGTCTTTACTAGACTCTTGACTAACATGTCATCAACATAGACTTCCATGGTCTTACCAATAAGATCTTTAAAAATTTTGTTTACCAACCTTTGATAGGTGGCTCCTGTATTCTTGAGACCAAACGCCATAACAAGATAACAATAAACACCAAAGTCAATGATGAATGATACCTTTGGAATTTCATCCTTATGCATTTTGATCTGGTTATATCCGCTAAATCCATCCATGAAACTCAACATCTCATGTCTAGCAGTGGCATTAATCAAAGTATCACTCCAAATCAGTAAAGTCTATACACATCCTCCACTTTCCATTAGCCTTCCTTACCATTACAGGATTTGCTAACCACTCCAGAAATTGGATCTCCTTAATGAAACCAGCCTCTAAGAGCTTTTCTACTTCCTGTTTTATAGCCTCTTGTCTTTCCGGGGCAAAATTTCTTTTCTTTTGTTTCATTGTCTTCCAGCTTGGATCCACGTTTAGCTTGTGAGTAATTAACTCCGGGTCTATGCCTGGCATATCAGCTGCTGACCATGCAAACACATCACTATTTTCTTGCAAAAATTTCACTAACTTCCCTCTAAGGGGCTCCTCTAATGTGGCTCCAATGAAAGTCATCCTCTCAGGATTCTCGGGGTCTAAAGGAACCGAAACCAATTCTTCTGCTGGCCTTCCTCTATTCTCGTCATTTTCTCAAACATCCATATCTTCAATAGGAAGAACCTGCCCCCCGACTCCATCAGCCCTCAAAGAGGCCACATAACAGCTTCTAGCCATTTTTTGATCTCCTCTCTCTTCTCCAATCCCGTTTCGGGTGGGAAACTTCATGACTGAATGGTAGGAAGAGGGGACTGCCTTGAAGGCATGTATCCATGTTCTCCCCATGATAGCATTATAAGTTGAACTAGCCTTTACCACCACGAAATCCAGCATCTGCGTTGCTTGCCTTGGTTCCGTACCTATGGTGGTCGGCAATTTGATTATCCCTTCCATAGGACATTCTACTCCAGCAAATCCGTATATCGGCATGTCGGTTGGTGTCAACTGGGAGTCGTTATACCCCATCCTTAGAAAGGTGTCGTGGAGCAAGATATCCATAGAAGCACCATTATCCACAAGGACCCTCTTAACCGGGCTATTTCCTATTATCGGTGTTATGACCAGCGGGTCGTCATGGGGAAACTTCACACCCTCTAGGTCGGAATCATCAAAAGCCAATGTTACTTCTGTCCTGGCCCTCTTCGGGGCTTCTCCAACAATATGCATAACCTCCCTAGTAAATGCCTTTCTGGAATTTTTGGACAATCTAGCAGCAGTTGGACCTCCAAAGATCGTGTTTATCACAGGTCCTCGAGGGCGTCGCGGTCCTCCAAAAATTGCATTTATAACCGGCCCTCTGGGTTGGGGATTCCGCCCCTGATCGTCTTGGTCCCTCCTACGATCTTCAAAGTTCTTCCTTCCATTATTATTTCTGTCCCCTCCATCTCCAGTGTACTTGTTCAATCTCCCTTTTCGAATCAAAAACTCAATTTCATCTTTCAATTGCCTACACTCATCGGTGTTATGGCCAACATCCTTGTGAAACCTGCAATACTTGCTCTTATCTAGCTTGGCGGGATCAGCCTTCAAGGGCTTAAGCCAGCGAATATCTCTATCTTTCTCAATCTCCATCAAAATCTGACTTCTAGGAGCATTCAGCTTAGCGTATTCAGTGAACTTTTGTCCAGGTCCTCCCTTCTTGGGGGTTGAATCAGGGTTTTGTTTGGTTCTAGGATATTTGTCCTTTGCAATATATTCTAAATCAGTTTTCCGCTTCTTGCCTCCAGTGGGCTCATTACTTACTACGATCTTCCTCATACTTTCTTCAACCTTGATATACTTCCTTGCCCTCTCTTGGAGCTGCAACATGCTTTCAAGGGGACGTTTGGCCAAGGACATCTTAAAAAACTCGTCCCTAGTTCCTTGTTGCAGTGCTATCATGGCTACCTTATCATCAAGGTCCGGGACTTTTAAAGCCTCCTTTGTGAAACGATTAAGGTAATCTCTCAAGGATTCCTTAGCTCCCTACACAAGACTCATAAGAGATGTTGAACTTTTCTCATGGACTCTTCCACTGATGAATTGCTTAATAAAAGCCTGACTTAATTCTCTGAACGATCCAATAGAGTTTGGGGGCAGGCGACTGTACCATCTTTGAGCCATACCCGACAGGGTTTGAGGGAAGGTCCGACACTTTATAGCATCATTCACGGGTTGCAGCAGCAGTGCATTAGAGAATGTCCTAACATGATTAGCGGGGTCTCCCGTGCCATCATAGGCTTTGATAGTGGGCATCTTGAATTTCCTTGAGATATGGGCATTCATTATTTCTTCTGTGAAGGGTGGAGTTGGATCATCAGGATCTCCAAGGGGAAGGAGATTGCTTGGATCAGTTCTTGGGACAACAGCCCTTCTTCGTACCGGACCATCCAGGTCTATGACAGGAGGAGGATTTCTCCCCCTAGGAGGTATCTGGGGTCTGGTGGCCTGGTGAGCCTCCAAATCACGCCTCAGCCTTTGGATTTCAGCCTCATGAGCCCTGATACTTTCCTGCACTTCTTGGGGATTCGCCCCTGGGGTGCTTTGAGGGCGTTGCCTTCCATCGACCATTGGCTCTTTTCCAGGACGCCTCCTTCTCGGGGCCACTTCATCATCCAAAGATTCGGAGTCTCTCTCAGTGTAAGGACCAGAAAATTCCCGATCCTCGGGGATAGGAGCCAAACCTCGTATATAGGGGGGCGAATGCCCTCGTGCTTCGCTTCGCCCAGCATATCCACTTCCTCCAACCTCAGGGTGAAGGGGCATCCCATAAGGGGGGTTAGTAGTAACAATAGTTGAATATTCATACCCGACGGGTCGAGAATTCATAGGTATATGTACTTGTTGAACTTGAGGATTCGTACCTTGAATAGTCGGGGGAGTCGTCCCTTGTGGCTGAGGTTGAGTTGCCCCTATCTGGGTTTCCGCTTGAGTAGATGCATAAGTTGAGTGGAGAGGAATCTCCATGGTTGACGAAATCACCTGAGTTGTCCCTGATGGTGTTCCCTCCTTCAGAGCGCTAGTTGTTCTCCGTGTTCTCGCCATGGTTGTTGTTCACTTCCCACAGACGGCGCCAAATGTTATGGATAAAAAACTAAGGTTATTATTTGCTGTATTTATTACTAAAATTCGGGAGCTCAAGGCCTTTAATGTCTGCTCTCGTGTTTCGTAGCTTAATTCTGCCTTTACGAGATGCCTACGTATCTCTGTGAATTAGAGAATCAAGCCAAAAAACGTAGTTCTGATTTGTGGGGCGAGACCCCTTATATAGATGTTGAGAGTCCTTGAATTGGACTTGGTATAGGAGACTTGGTGGGCAAGTCTCATAATTAGAATGGACTTTGGAGTTCTAGATAGTAGGAAACTGATTCCTTATCCTTTTAGGTCCCCTTGAGGCCAATCTACAAGGATTTATATCCCCACTAGGACTTATCTTAATAGTTGTTTTCCTCCTTTATTTATTAATTATGAAATTAATAAATAATCAGGGCTTTTGGGCCTTCTTTGTTCCATCAGGCCTGATCTGGTCCATCAGGCCTGATCAATGTGTTGACCTTCTTGGTCTGAATGTCATACATCTTCTTATTGGGCCTAGCAGCCCTACACCTTGCAATATTTAATTATATAATCAGGATTTATTTATCCCTATCAGTTATTTATTATTCATTTCAAGTATGAGTTTTAAAACTCCTACCTCGATTATTTTTATAAGGATCACCCTCATGGGAATATTATTTAAATAATAATATCCGGATACTTTCTAACATATCGGGACTGATTTATTTTATTAAATCAGCGTTACTCTAAACATTCTTTAAAATGTTTTCGAGTCTTCAAAATGATTTTAAAAGTTAGGGCGGATCCCAAAACTCATTTTTATATTTAAGATCCTCCTTTCGAAGGGGATTTAAATACTCGCTCAAAACCTGAGGGATCCGGCTCTGTGGTATGTTTTATATTCGCAACAAGGTTGCTATTTTGATAAAAGAGTTTTTGATTACTTACCCAACACTCGGGAAGTAAAATTCTTGGAACAAGTTAATCCATTAACAGGCATCGCCTGGGAAATATCGGTGAGTTTTCCTTTCCAACTAGATACGACTTCTTGGTGGAGCCGTATCAACAAGTTTCTACTTGGGGAAAGGGGGGACAAGCTTTACGTTTCAGAGTCATGGATTTCATCTGAACTAGGAGTGGCGTAAGTGGTCGAGTGGTGCCGGCCCAGCCTTATTATATTGGCCCAAATGGCCTGGAAGTTCCGCTAAGATGGTCCATTCCTTAGGAGTCCAGTGTTCGGTTGACAAGTAAATCCGACAGGTTCTCCTCTACATGTAGAAAATTGTGGGGTTGCACTACTGTGACTGATCATCGTGTGTGGTCTTCCTGGCGCTGCAAACTCCCGTAATGAGTTCATCATCGAGTTTGGATATTTCTGCAACACTACCCGGAGCATTCGATCGAAAGGCTACGGATGGGTGATTGCTGAGGCATTGACAGGGTCAAACGGTTATAATGATGTTTCCCTCAAATGAAGTATCTCGTAACTTCATTTCTTTTAAACAACATTTCAAAGATTGAATCTATTCAAGTCTTATCTTGTAGTCTCATCAGTGTAATGAACTTTTGAAACTAATTATAACTTGAACGGTGGTAGTTCAAGTAGTACTCAGAAAAGATATAAGTATATTGGAGTGTCTTGTAACTTCATCTTTTGAACTTATATCTAGTAAATGATTATCTTATGCATGACAAAGATTTTTAGAAAAACCGTTGAGACAAGGTTAGATATATGAGATCACCTTGCAACGATATTTTTATACAGTTATAAACTGGAACTCTGTGTGTATTATGCATGGAAGAGGACTTTCAAGATTTTGAAAAGTATACATATATATACTGAATATTTTGTGACGTGGTCGCATTAAGATATCAACTTGGTTCATTTCTTCTTAACCAAGACTTTCTTGAGTACTATGAGAATGCTCATATATTGTAAATTATTTTACATACTATTTCGGTGGGCTTGTTGCTCACCCTTGCTTTCTTCTTTCATCACACAACATCAGATAGACAAGATGAACAGGACCAAGCTCCCAATTCGCGAGCGGATAGGAAACATTCCGCAGTTTCCTATAGGCGTGGATGTCGCTGTAGCTGAGGTAGGAACTACCAATAGGCTAGGCTTTCAACTTTTGATGTACCAGACTTATGTATCTTTATGAATTGTAATAATGGCAAAGAAATGTAAATTTATTCAGAAACCCTTTTAAGGTGTAATGGCATATAATTGTGGAATAAAATGACTCGTGTTATTTTTGGATATTCATCTCTGAGACTATAACTTGTGGTGTGTGTGTTTATTGTGGGGTCACAGTACGGAGTAGTTGATTGTTTATTAAGATTGGGTGTTATTAAGGAAAATGGAACTCGTGACAACCCGGATCCCCGACCCCGGATTTGGGGGTGTTACAGCTCTTCCTCCTGAACTGCGAACAACTGCTCATCCGGAAAAGATTCGTTGATCAATGTTTTATCATGTGAAGTAGAATCAGGATTCTCCAATCTAGAGAGATGGTCAGCTATTTAATTCTCAGTACCTTTTCGATCCTTGATCTCTAACTCAAATTCCTGTAGCAAGAGCACCCAACGAATAAGTCTAGGATTTGAATCCTTCTTTGAGACCAAATAACAAATGGCAGCATGATCAGTGAATACTGTCACCTTTGTCCCAAGCAGATAAGATCAAAATTTTTCAAAACCAAAGACCATAGCCAAGAGCTCCTTCTCAGTAGTGGTGTAGTTCATTTGAGCTCCATTTAGAGTCTTACTGGCATAGTAGACCACATGAAAAAGATTATTCTTGCGCTTCCCAAGAACTTCTCCCACCGCATAATCACTCGCGTCACACATCATCTCAAAAGGCTCTGTCCAATAAGGTGTCGTAATAACTGGTGCAGTTATCAAACTCTTCTTGAGAGTCTCGAATGCCGCCAAGCATTCATCATCAAATTTGAAAGGCACATCCTTCTCGAGCAAGTTGCACAACGGCTTAGATATTTTCGAGAAGTCCTTAATGAAACGACGATAAAAACCCGCATGACCAAGAAAACTACGAATTCCTTTCACAGAAATAGGTGGTGAAAGATTTTCAATGACTCCCACCTTGGCTTTGTCCACCTCGAGACCCTTGTTAGAGACTTTATGCCCAAGAATAATGCCTTCACACACCATAAAGTGACATTTTTCCTAGTTGAGCACCAAATTAGTTTCCACACACCTTTTGAGCACCGCACGAAGATTATTCAAACATTCATCATACGAATGTCCAAAGACGGAGAAGTCGTCCATGAACACTTCGACATTATTTCCAATCATATCAGAAAATATAGCCATCATACATCTCTGAAAAGTGGCAGGTGCGCCATATAAGCCAAACGAAACTCTACGAAAAGCAAACGTGCAAAATGGACAAGTGAAGGTAGTCTTTTCTTGATCCTCTGGTGCAATGCAAATCTGATTATACCCCGAATAGCCATCCAGAAGACAATAATACTCATGACCGGCCAACCTGTCAAGCATCTGATCAATAAATGGAAGAGGGAAGTGATCATTTCTCGTGGCCTTGTTCAACTTTTTGTAATCCATGCATACCCTCCATCCCATGACTGTTCGAGTGGGGATGAGCTTGTTCTTCTCATTTGCTACCACAGTTATACCTCATTTCTTCGGTACACATTATACGGGGCTCACCCAAGAACTGTCAGAAATAGGATATATGATTCCTGCATCTAGCCACTTCAGAATTTCTTTCTTCACGACTTCTTTCATGATAGGATTAAGTCGTCGTTGTTGCTCAACAGTCGGCTTACTACCTTCCTCAAGCAGAATTTTATGTATCAGTACGAAGGGCTGATCTCTTTGATATCTGCTATAGTCCATCCAATAGCCTATTTGAATTCTCTCAAGATCCTCAAGAGCTTGTCCTCCTCACTTTCTGAAAGGTCAAATGCAATAATAACAGGCAAAGTAGAAGCATCACCTAAAAAGGCATACCTCAAGTGTTCAGGCAATAGTTTAAGATCCAAAATAGGTGCTTCCTCAATAGAAGGTTTGAGCTTTCCTTCAGCATTCTTGAGATCAGAAGTACCAAGAGATTGAAATGGCATGTCTAGCTTTCGCCTCCAAGGAGAAGCATTTAGATATTGTAGTTTCCCATTGCCATCCTCATCATCACTGTCAAACTCCCCCACTAAGGCTTTCTTTAATGCATCAGATATTAGCATATGATCAAGTTCTGAAGTTACCGTAGAATCAATCAAATCCACCTTTAAGCACTCTCATCTTCTGTAGGGAATTTCATCACCTTGAATACATTGAATGTCACATCCTGATCCTGCACCCTCATAGTAAGTTCACCTTTCTACACATCTATCAAGGTACGGCCTGTAGCCAAGAAAGGTCTTCCCAAGATTATGGAGATCTTCCTATCTTCCTCGAAATCCAAAATGACAAAGTCTGCAGGGAATAAGAGCTTATCCACCTTTACTAACACGTCCTCCACTATGCCTCGTGGATATGTAATAGAACGATCAGCCAATTATAGAGACATGTAGGTGGGCTTTGGATCAGGAAAATTCAACTTTTTGAAGATAGACAATGGCATCAGATTGATACTTGCTCCCAAATCGCACAGGCATTTGTCAAAAGACAACTTGCCAATGGTGCAAGGAATGGTGAAGCTACCTGGATCTTTAAGCTTTGGAGGTAATTTTTAATGCAGCACAACACTGCACTCTTCCGTTAGAGCAACGGTCTCAAGGTCATCCAGTTTCACCTTCCTTGAAAGAATACTCTTCATGAATTTCGCATAACTAGGCATTTGTTCCAGAGCCTCAGCGAAAGGTATGTTGATGTGAAGTTTCTTGAACACCTCCAGAAACTTACCGAACTGCTTATCCAGCTTTTCTTGATGCAATCTCTTAGGGAAAGGTGGTGGAGGATAGAGCTGTTTCTCCCCTGTATTACCCTCACGCAGAGTGTGTTCAACAGTAGTCTTCCTTGGTTCTGCCGCTTTCTCCTTTTGCTTCTCTTCTTCATCAACAACTTTAGCTTCTCCGTATTTCGCTTTTTCAGCATCAGCAACTTTTCCAGACCTTAAGGTAATAGCTTTGACTTGCTCTTTAGCTTCCTTCCTGCCTGGCACTTCAGTATCACTGGGAAGTGTGCCAGGTTGACGATTGAGCACTGCATTGGCTATTTGACCGATTTGATTTTCTAAGGTCTTGATAGAAACAGCCTGACTTTTGCACAACAGCTTGAGTTCCTCGAAATCAGCACTAGAAGGTGGAGCAGCACCTCCTTATTGAGGATATGATTGCCTTTGAGCATAATGATATGGTTGCTGGAATCCAGGTGGATTAAACTGTTTACTTATGCCTTCCTGATATGGTTTCTGAATAGCATTCTGAGTATTGTTCCTGCTGAAATTGGGATGATTTCTGTTGTTCGGATCATAAGTTGCTGGCATAGGCTACTGAGGTCACTGATAATTGTTCACATACTGAACAGATTCATTAACAAGAGAACACTGATCCATAGCATGAGAACCTGCACAAATCTCACAGACCGTAGCTATCTAATTGACTCCACAGGTGGCTAAAGAATCGACCTTCAAAGACAGCGCTTGGAGCTGCGCTGCAATAGCTATAGCTGCATCAACTTCCAGAATCCATGCTACCTTCCCAGGCATCATCCTTTGAGTTGGGTTTTGATGCTCATTTGCAGCCATAGTTTCAATAAGATTATAAGCCTCAGTATAACTTTTGGCCCACAAGGCGCCTCCAGCTGCTGCATGGAGCATGGGCCGAGATTGGGCCCCCAAACTATTATAGAAACCAGTGATCACCATCCAGTCAGGCATACCATGATGTGGACACTTTCTCAACATCTCCTTGTAGCGCTCCTAAGCTTCACACATAGATTCTGTCGGTTACTGCGCAAACTGAGTAAGAGCACTCCTCATAGCTGCAGTCTTCGCCATTGGATAGAACTTCACCAGAAACTTTTGTGCAAGTTCTTTCCAAGTAGTGATGGACCTAGCTGGTTCAGAATGTAACCAGTCCTTAGCTTTATCCCTCAGAGAGAATGGGAAAAGCCTTAGCTTGATAGCCTCATCAGTCACACCATTATAGTTGAAAGTACTACAGATCTCGATAAGAATTCCTGATGTGCATGTTGGGGTCTTCAGTCGCAGCACCTCCGAAAGAAATAGAATTCTGCACCATCTGAATAGTGCCCGACTTGATTTCAAAAGTATTGGCCTGAATAGCCGGATGAAGGATGCTTGACTGAATGTCATCAATTTTAGGCCGAGAAAAGTCCATAAGAGCTGGATCTGCCGGAACTATACGATCACCCATGATTACTGGTCCTTTATGCTCACTCTTTTTATCTGAATCTTCAAAATCCATCTTCTCCGGAATATCAAGAACTGAGTCTGTCTCCTCAGCCGAATCTAAAGTCCTCTTGCGAGCACGAGAACGTGTTTGCATAAACGCTCGCTAAAGTACCTGAAACACAACCGGAAACAATAAGTAACACATCTTAATCAATAAGTCCTAATGACCACTGATTTTAAGTACATAAACTAAACAAATACGTCGAGTCCCCGGCAACGACTCAGACTCAGACTAATTATGTTCAATTCACAATTACTCACCAATATACGATTACTTCTCAATATCAAGACAATAACACATAGATTTGATTAACTAATTATTAACTATAATTAACTACGAGAATTTAACACTTAATTGACACTTGAATTAACAATATTAAACACACATGAGATCATAACTTCATTACTACTTCCTTCAATAGTTATTGTTATTACCCTTAGCATGTAACGGTGATGACATTAATCGAACAACACGAAACTGATAAAAGCCAACTTTCGTTGTACTAATACCATTCTACCAAACATCCACAATTAAGATAGAAGTTGAATAGGCATCAATTATGCTGAGACCCTATATGTCTACAGAATTTGACAACATAACGATTTAAGCACAAGTTATTCCTTATGATTACACAGGGTAAGTAAAATGGTTAGAGTTACCCACTAATCATGCATACACATACATAAACCTATGCTAGCATGGCAAGTTCTAAACCTCAAGATGCACTGTCGCTTAAAAAGAGATTAACACCCTATCTTATATGTTCGCGACACACATAAGATGAATAAGCACAACCAATACTAGATATCATACAATTATCATACACTAAGGTATTAAACAACTAACTAAAGAATTCCATAGTAAATCCGTTACGACCCCATGATCACGATTAGCCCATGATTGAACTCATCGTCACCATGGGTTCATATGAAAACATGATAATAACACACGAGAATAACTAATAAAAATACTTATTAAAACCAGAGTACGTCACAAGAGTAATAAGGTTCAAAGTAAAAGCATCCACTGATACAACGAATAAAAGAATCACAAGAAAACTATGCTTCCTCTTCTTCGTTGTGATGTGCTAAAACGGTCTTCTTCCTTCTCTCCTTGCTCCTCGATTGATACCACGATTCTCTACACGTGAAACATATCTAAAAACTACTTATATAGAAGCCCCACAAGTCCCAGCTATCTCAGAAGTCGGAAGTCCAACATAATCAGGAGTCTAAAAATCAATATCTGTTTTTACGACTCTGAGCGGCCGCCCAGCAATCCTAAGCGGGCGCCTAGCTTCCTGAGCGGGCGCCCAGCACCTCACTGGAAAATTTATTATTTTAATCCTGTTTTCTGCTGCGTTCTGCTCCTAACTTCCCACTTGCAATGCCAAGCACTCCCTTCACCTTATTCCTGATGAAATCTCTCCACAAATGCAAGTAATACCATGAAATGCACAAACACTAGAAAAACGCATCAAATACACAAAATACTTGATTTCAAGACATCAATTCAAGCCATTACAAGACGTTCTAAGTGGTATAAAATGCCACTTATCGCTAAACAACCATGTAAGTCACTTTCCACCATATTAGTGTCACTTTTTACCGTATAAGAGTCACCTTCCACCATATATTGGTACGATTAACATGTGCACACCATACATATCCAATTTGACATCCTTTTACCACCTCTTGGTAACACTTTTATACTAGTCAATTTAGGCCCACGTTTTGGCTGTAAACAACCATGTAAGTCACTTTCCACCATATTAGAGTCACTTTACACCATATAAGAGTCACTTTCCATCATATATTGCTACAATTAACGTGAGAACATTACATATATCCAATTTGACATACATTTACCACCTCTTGGTACTACTTTATATGAGTCAATTTTGGACTACATTTTCGCTCTAAACAACTATGTAAGTCACTTTCCACCATATTCGAGTCACTTTGCACCATATAAGAGTCACTTTCCACCATATATTGGTACATTTAATATGTGAACATTACAAATATCCAATTTGAAATATTTTACCACCTCTTGGTACTACTTTAATATGAGTCAATTTTCGCCTACATTTTGGGTATAAACAACTATATAAGTCAGTTTCCACCATATTCGAGTCACTTTGTACCGTACAATTGTCACTTCCCCCATATTCGAGTCACTTTGCACCGTATAAGAGTCACTTTCCACCATATATTGGTACAATTAACATGTGAACATTGGATATATTCAATTTGACATCCTTTTACCACCTTTTGGTACTACTTTTATACGACTCAATTTTGGGCTACATGTTGGCTCTAATCAACCATGTAAGTCACTTTTGATCATATTAGAGTCATTTTGCACCTTATGAGAGTCACTTAACACCATATATTGCTATAAATTAACATGGTAACATCATATACATCAAATTTGACATCCTTTTACCACGTCTTGGTACCACTTTTATACGAGTCAATTTAGGCCCCTATTTTGGCTCTAAACAACCATGTAAGTCACTTTCCACAATATTAGAGTCACTTTACACCGTATAAGAGTCACCTTCCACCATATATTGGTACGATTAACATGTGCACACCATACATATCCAATTTGACATCCTTTTACCACCTCTTGGTAACACTTTTATACTAGTCAATTTAGGCCCACGTTTTGGCTCTAAACAACCATGTAAGTCACTTTCCACCATATTAGAGTCACTTTACACCATATAAGAGTCACTTTCCACCATATATTTCTACAATTAACATGAGAACATTATATATATCCAATTTTATATCCTTTTACCACCTCTTGGTACTACTTCATATGAGTCAATTTTGGACTATATTTTGGCTCTAAACAACTATGTAAGTCACATTCCACCATATTCGAGTCATTTTGCACCGTATAAGAGTCACTTTTCACCATAAATTTGTATAATTAACATGTGAACATTAGATATATTCAATTTGACATCCTTTTACCACCTTTTGGTACTAATTTTATACGACTCAATTTTGGGCCACATTTTGGCTCTAATCAACCATGGAAGTCACTTTTGATCATATTAAAGTCACTTTGCACTTTATGAGAGTCACTTGCCATCATATATTGGTATAATTAACATGTTAACATCATATACATAAAATTTGACATCCTTTGACAACCTCTTGGTATCACTTTTATACGAGTCAATTTAGGCACATAATTTGGCTCTAAACAAACATGTAAGTCACTTTCCACCATATTAGAGTCACTTTTCACCGTATAAGAGTCACCTTCCATCATATATTGGTACGATTAACATGTGCACACCATACATATCCAATTTGACATCCTTTTATAATCTCTTGGTACCACTTTTATACGTGTCAATATAGGCCCACATTTTGGCTCTAAACAACCATGTAAGTAACTTTCCACCATATTAGAGTCACTTTACACCTTATAAGAGTCACTTTCCACCATATATTGCTACAATTAATATGTGAACATTATAAATATCCAATTTAACATCCTTTTACCACCTCTTGGTACTACTTTTATATGAGTCAATTTTGGCCTACATTTTGGCTCTAAACAACTATGTAAGTCACTTTCCACCATATTCGAGTCACTTTGTGTCATAGAATTGTTACTTTCCACCATATTCAAGTCACTTTGCACCGTATAACAGTCACTTTCAACCATATATTGGTACAATTAACATGTGACCATTATATATAACCAATTTGAGATCCTTTTACCATATTTTGGTACTACTTTTATTGGACTCAATTTTGGGCCACATTTTGGCTCTAATCAACCATGTAAGTCACTTTTGATCATATTAGAGTCACTTTGCACCTTATGAGAGTCATTTGCCACTATATATTGGTATAATTAACATGTTAACCTCATATACATCAACTTTGACATCCTTTGACCACCTCTTGGTACCACTTTTATACGAGTCAATTTAGACCCATAATTTGGCTCTAAACAACCATGTAAGTCACTTTCGACCATATTAGAGTCACTTTGCACCGTATAAGAGTCACCTTTCACCATATATTGGTACGATTAACATGTGCACACCATACATATCCAATTTGATATCCTTTTACCACCTCTTGGTACCACTTTCAAACGAGTCAATTTAGGCCCACATTTTGGCTCTAAACAACCATGTAAGTCACTTTCCACCATATTGGAGTCACTTTACACCATATAAGAGTCACTTTCCACCATATATTGCTACATTTAACATGTGAACATTATAAATATCCAATTTGACATCTTTTTACCACCTCTTGGTACTACTTTAATATGAGTCAATTTTGGCCTACATTTTGGCTCTAAACAACTATATAAGCCAGTTTCCACCGTATTCGAGTCACTTTGTACCGTACAATTGTCACTTCCCCCATATTCGAGTCACTTTGCACCGTATAAGAGTCACTTTCCACCATATATTGGTACAATTAACATGTGAACATTAGATATATTCAATTTGACATCCTTTTACCACCTTTTGGCACTACTTTTATACGACTCAATTTTAGGCCACATGTTGGCTCTAATCAACCATGTAAGTCACTTTTGATCATATTAGAGTCATTTTGCACCTTATGAGAGTCACGTGCCACTATATATTGGTATAAATTAACATGTTAACATCATATATATCAAATTTGACATCCTTTTACCACGTCTTGGTACCACTTTTATACGAGTCAATTTAGGCCCATATTTCGGCTATTAACAACCATGTAAGTCAATTTCCACCATATTAGAGTCACTTTGCACTGTATAAGAGCCACCTTCCACCATATATTGGTACGATTAACATGTGCACACCATACATATCCAATTTGACATCCTTTTACCATCTCTTGGTAACAATTTTATACTAGTCAATTTAGGCCCACGTTTTGGCTCTAAACAACCATGTAAGTCACTTTCCACCATATTAGAGTCACTTTACACCATATAAGAGTCACTTTCCACCATATATTTCTACAATTAACGTGAGAACATTATATATATCCAATTTGACATCCTCTTACCACCTCTTGGTACTACTTCATATGAGTCAATTTTGGACTACATTTTGGCTCTAAACAACCATGTAAGTCATTTTCCACCATATTCGAGTCACTTTGCACCGTATAAGAGTCACTTTCCACCATATATTGGTACAATTAACATGTGAACATTATATATATCCAATTCTACATCCTTTTACCACCTTTTGGTACTACTTTTATACGACTCAATTTTGGGCCAAATTTTGGCTCTAATCAAGCATGTAAGTCACTTTTAATCATATTAGAGTCACTTTGCACCTTATGAGAGTCACTTGCCACCATATATTGGTATAATTAACATGTTAACATCATATACATAAAATTTGACATCCTTTGACCACCTCTTGGTATGACTTTTATACGAGTCAATTTAGGCCCATAATTTGGCTCTAAACAACCATGTATGTCACTTTCCACCATATTAGAGTCATTTTACACTGTATAAGAGTCACCTTTCACCATATATTTGTACGATTAACATGTGCACACCATACATATCCAATTTGACATCCTTTTATCATCTCTTGGTACCACTTTTATACGTGTCAATTTAGGCCCACATTTTGGCTCTAAACAACCATGTAAGTCTCTTTCCACCATATTAGAGTCACTTTACACCATATAAGAGTCACTTTCCACCATATATTACTACAATTAATATGTGAACATTATAAATATCCAATTTGACATCCTTTTACCACCTCTTGGTACTACTTTTATATGAGTCAATTTTGGCCTACATTTTGGCTCTAAACAACTATGTAAGTCACTTTCCACCATATTCGAGTCACTTTGTGTCATAGAATTGTTACTTTCCACCATATTCAAGTCACTTTGCACCGTATAACAGTCACTTTCAACCATATATTGGTACAATTAACATGTGACCATTATATATAACCAATTTGAAATCCTTTTACCATATTTTGGTACTACTTTTATTGGACTCAATTTTGGGCCACATTTTGGCTCTAATCAACCATGTAAGTCACTTTTGATCATATTAGAGTCACTTTGCACCTTATGAGAGTCATTTGCCACTATATATTGGTATAATTAACATGTTAACCTCATATACATCAACTTTGACATCCTTTGACCACCTCTTGGTACCACTTTTATACGAGTCAATTTAGACCCATAATTTGGCTCTAAACAACCATGTAAGTCACTTTCGACCATATTAGAGTCACTTTGCACCGTATAAGAGTCACCTTTCACCATATATTGGTACGATTAACATGTGCACACCATACATATCCAATTTGATATCCTTTTACCACCTCTTGGTACCACTTTCAAACGAGTCAATTTAGGCCCACATTTTGGCTCTAAACAACCATGTAAGTCACTTTCCACCATATTGGAGTCACTTTACACCATATAAGAGTCACTTTCCACCATATATTGCTACATTTAACATGTGAACATTATAAATATCCAATTTGACATCTTTTTACCACCTCTTGGTACTACTTTAATATGAGTCAATTTTGGCCTACATTTTGGCTCTAAACAACTATATAAGCCAGTTTCCACCGTATTCGAGTCACTTTGTACCGTACAATTGTCACTTCCCCCATATTCGAGTCACTTTGCACCGTATAAGAGTCACTTTCCACCATATATTGGTACAATTAACATGTGAACATTAGATATATTCAATTTGACATCCTTTTACCACCTTTTGGCACTACTTTTATACGACTCAATTTTAGGCCACATGTTGGCTCTAATCAACCATGTAAGTCACTTTTGATCATATTAGAGTCATTTTGCACCTTATGAGAGTCACTTGCCACTATATATTGGTATAAATTAACATGTTAACATCATATACATCAAATTTGACATCCTTTTACCACGTCTTGGTACCACTTTTATACGAGTCAATTTAGGCCCATATTTCGGCTATTAACAACCATGTAAGTCAATTTCCACCATATTAGAGTCACTTTGCACTGTATAAGAGCCACCTTCCACCATATATTGGTACGATTAACATGTGCACACCATACATATCCAATTTGACACCCTTTTACCATCTCTTGGTAACAATTTTATACTAGTCAATTTAGGCCCACGTTTTGGCTCTAAACAACCATGTAAGTCACTTGCCACCATATTAGAGTCACTTTACACCATATAAGAGTCACTTTCCACCATATATTTCTACAATTAACGTGAGAACATTATATATATCCAATTTGACATCCTCTTACCACCTCTTGGTACTACTTCATATGAGTCAATTTTGGACTACATTTTGGCTCTAAACAACTATGTAAGTCATTTTCCACCATATTCGAGTCACTTTGCACCGTATAAGAGTCACTTTCCACCATATATTGGTACAATTAACATGTGAACATTATATATATCCAATTCTACATCCTTTTACCACCTTTTGGTACAAATTTTATATGACTCAATTTTGGGCCAAATTTTGGCTCTAATCAAGCATGTAAGTCACTTTTAATCATATTAGAGTCACTTTGCACCTTATGAGAGTCACTTGCCACCATATATTGGTATAATTAACATGTTAACATCATATACATAAAATTTGACATCCTTTGACCAACTCTTGGTATGACTTTTATACGAGTCAATTTAGGCCCATAATTTGGCTCTAAACAACCATGTATGTCACTTTCCACCATATTAGAGTCATTTTACACTGTATAAGAGTCACCTTTCACCATATATCTGTACGATTAACATGTGCACACCATACATATCCAATTTGACATCCTTTTATCATCTCTTGGTACCACTTTTATACGTGTCAATTTAGGCCCACATTTTGGCTCTAAACAACCATGTAAGTCACTTTCCACCATATTAGAGTCACTTTACACCATATAAGAGTCACTTTCCACCATATATTACTACAATTAATATGTGAACATTATAAATATCCAATTTGACATCCTTTTACCACCTCTTGGTACTACTTTTATATGAGTCAATTTTGGCCTACATTTTGGCTCTAAACAACTATGTAAGTCACTTTCCACCATATTCGAGTCACTTTGTGTCATAGAATTGTTACGTTCCACCATATTCAAGTCACTTTGCACCGTATAAGAGTCACTTTCAACCATATATTGGTACAATTAACATGTGAACATTATATATAACCAATTTGACATCCTTTTACCACATTTTGGTACTACTTTTATAGGACTCAATTTTGAGCCACATTTTGGCTCTAATCAACCATGTAAGTCACTTTTGATCATATTAGAGTCACTTTGCACCTTATGAGAGTCACTTGCCACTATATATTGGTATAATTAACATGTTAACATCATATACATCAACTTTGACATCCTTTGACCACCTCTTGGTACCACTTTTATACGAGTCAATTTAGACCCATAATTTGGCTGTAAAGAACCATGTAAATGACTTTCGACCATATTAGAGTCACTTTGCACCGTATAAGAGTCACCTTTCACCATATATTGGTACGATTAACATGTGCACACCATACATATCCAATTTGATATCCTTTTACCACTTCTTGGTACAACTTTCAAACGAGTCAATTTAGGCCCACATTTTGGCTCTAAACAACCATGTAAGTCACTTTCCACCATATTAGAGTCACTTTACACCATATAAGAGTCACTTTCCACCATATATTGCTACATTTAACATATGAACATTATAAATATCCAATTTGACATCCTTTTACCACCTCTTGGTACTACTTTAATATGAGTCAATTTTGGCCTAGATTTTGGCTCTAAACAACTATATAACTCAGTTTCCACCATATTCGAGTCACTTTGTACCGTACAATTGTCACTTCCCCCATATTCGAGTCACTTTGCACCGTATAAGAGTCACTTTCCACCATATATTGGTACAATTAATATGTGAACATTAGATATATTCAATTTGACATCCTTTTACCACCTTTTGGCACTACTTTTATACGACTCAATTTTGGGCCACATGTTGGCTCTAATCAACCATGTAAGTCACTTTTGATCATATTAGAGTCATTTTGCACCTTATGAAAGTCACTTGCCACTATATATTGGTATAAATTAACAAGTTAACATCGTATACATCAAATTTGACATCCTTTTACCACGTCCTGGTACCACTTTTATACGAGTCAATTTAGGCCCATATTTCGGCTCTTAACATCCATATAAGTCAATTTCCACCATATTAGAGTCACTTTGCACTGTATAAGAGACACCTTCCACCATATATTGGTACGATTAACATGTGCACACCATACATATCCAATTTGACATCCTTTTACCATCTCTTGGTAACAATTTTATACTAGTCAATTTAGGCCCACGTTTTGGCTCTAAACAACCATGTAAGTCACTTTCCACCATATTAGAGTCACTTTACACCATATAAGAGTCACTTTCCACCATATATTTCTACAATTAACGTGAGAACATTATATATATCCAATTTGACATCCTCTTACCACCTTTTGGTACTACTTCATATGAGTCAATTTTGGACTACATTTTGGCTCTAAACAACTATGTAAGTCATTTTCCACCATATTCGAGTCACTTTGCACCGTATAAGAGTCACTTTCCACCATATATTGGTACAATTAACATGTGAACCTTATATATATCCAATTCTACATCCTTTTATCACCTTTCGGTACTACTTTTATATGACTCAATTTTGGGCCACATTTTGGCTCTAATCAAGCATGTAAGTCACTTTTAATCATATTAGAGTCACTTTGCACCTTATGAGAGTCACTTTCCACCATATATTGGTATAATTAACATGTTAACATCATATACATAAAATTTGACATCCTTTGACCACCTCTTTGTATCACTTTTATACGAATCAATTTAGGCCCATAATTTGGCTCTAAACAACCATGTATGTCACTTTCCACCATATTAGAGTCATTTTGTACTGTATAAGAGTCACCTTTCACCATATATTTGTACGATTAACATGTGCACACCATACATATCCAATTTGATATCCTTTTATCATCTCTTGGTACCACTTTTATACGTGTCAATTTAGGCCCACATTTTGGCTCTAAACAACCATATAAGTCACTTTCCACCATATTAGAGTCACTTTACACCATATAAGAGTCACTTTCCACCATATATTACTACAATTAATATGTGAACATTATAAATATCCAATTTGATATCCTTTTACCACCTCTTGGTACTACTTTTATATTAGTCAATTTTGGCCTCCATTTTGGCTCTAAACAACTATGTAAGTCACTTTCCACCATATTCGAGTCACTTTGTGTCATAGAATTGTTACGTTCCACCATATTCAAGTCACTTTGCACCGTATAAGAGTCACTTTCAACCATATATTGGTACAATTAACATGTGAACATTATATATAACCAATTTGACATCCTTTTACCATATTTTGGTACTACTTTTATAGGACTCAATTTTGAGCCACATTTTGGCTCTAATCAACCATGTAAGTCACTTTTGATCATATTAGAGTCACTTTGCACCTTATGAGAGTCACTTGCCACTATATATTGGTATAATTAACATGTTAACATCATATACATCAACTTTGACATCCTTTGACCACCTCTTGGTACCACTTTTATACGAGTCAATTTAGGCCCATAATTTGGCTCTAAACAACCATGTAAGTCACTTTCCACCATATTAGAGTCACTTTGCACCGTATAAGAGTCACCTTTCACCATATATTGGTACTATTAACATGTGCACACCATACATATCCAATTTGATATCCTTTAACCACCTCTTGGTACCATTTTTATACGAGTCAATTTAGGCCCACATTTTGGCTCTAAACAACCATGTAAGTCACTTTCCAGCATATTAGAGTCACTTTACACCATATAAGAGTCACTTTCCACCATATATTGCTACAATTAACATGTGAACATTATAAATATCCAATTTGACATCCTTTTACCACCTTTTGGTACTTCTTTTATATGACTCAATTTTGGGCCACATGTTGGCTCTAATCAACCATGTAAGTCACTTTTGATCATATTAGAGTCATTTTGCACCTTATGAGAGTCACTTGCCACTATATATTGGTATAATTAACATGTTAACATCATATACATCAACTTTGACATCCTTTGACCACCTCTTGGTACCACTTTTATACGAGTCAATTTAGACCCATAATTTGGCTCTAAACAACCATGTAAGTCACTTTCGACCATATTAGAGTCACTTTGCACCATATAAGAGTCACATTTCACCATATATTGGTACGATTAACATGTGCACACCATACATATCCAATTTGATATCCATTTACCACCCCTTGGTACCACTTTCTTACGAGTCAATTTAGGCCCATATTTTGGCTCTAAACAACCATGTAAGTCACTTTCCACCATATTAGAGTCACTTTACACCATATAAGAGTCACTTTCCACCATATATTGCTACATTTAACATGTGAACATTATAAATATCTAATTTGACATCCTTTTACCACCTCTTGGTACTACTTTAATATGAGTCAATTTTGGCCTACATTTTGGCTCTAAACAACTATATAAGTCAGTTTCCACCATATTCGAGTCACTTTGTACCGTACAATTGTCACTTCCCCCATATTCGAGTCACTTTGTACCGTATAAGAGTCACTTTCCACCATATATTGGTACAATTAACATCTGAACATTAGATATATTCAATTTGACATCCTTTTACCACCTTTTGGCACTACTTTTATACGACTCAATTTTGGGCCACATATTGGCTCTAATCAACCATGTAAGTCACTTTTGATCATATTAGAGTCATTTTGCACCTTATGAGAGTCCCTTGCCACTATATATTGGTATAAATAAACATGTTAACATCATATACATCAAATTTGACATCCTTTTACCACATCTTGGTACCACTTTTATGTGAGTCAATTTCCCCCATATTAGAGTCACTTTGCACTGTATAAGAGCCACCTTCCACCATATATTGGTACGATTAACATGTGCACACCATACATATCCAATTTGACATCCTTTTACCACCTCTTGGTAACAATTTTATATTAGTCAATTTAGGCCCACGTTTTGGCTCTAAACAACCATGTAAGTTACTTTCCACCATATTAGAGTCACTTTACACCATATAAGAGTCACTTTCCACCATATATTTCTACAATTAACGTGAGAACATTATATATATCAAATTTGACATCCTCTTACCACCTCTTGGTACTACTTCATATGAGTCAATTTTGGATTACATTTTGGCTCTAAACAACTATGTAAGTCACTTTCCACCATATTCGAGTCACTTTGTGTCATAGAATTGTTACGTTCCACCATATTCAAGTCACTTTGCACCGTATAGGAGTCACTTTCAACCATATATTGGTACAATTAACATGTGAACATTATATATAACCAATTTGACATCCTTTTACCACATTTTGGTACTACTTTTATAGGACTCAATTTTGGGCCACATTTTGGCTCTAATCAACCATGTAAGTCACTTTTGATCATATGAGAGTCACTTTGCAACTTATGGGAGTCACGTGTCACTATATATTGGTATAATTAACATGTTAACATCATATACATCAACTTTGACATCCTTTGACCACCTCTTGGTACAACTTTTATACGAGTCAATTTAGGCCCATAATTTGGCTCTAAACAACCATGTAAGTCACTTTCCACCATATTAGAGTCACTTTGCACCATATAAGAGTCACCTTTCACCATATATTGGTACTATTAACATGTGCACACCATACATATCCAATTTGATATCCTTTTACCACCTCTTGGTACCACTTTTATACGAGTCAATTTAGGCCCACATTTTGGCTCTAAACAACCATGTAAGTCACTTTCCACCATATTAGAGTCACTTTACACCATATAAGAGTCACTTTCCACCATATATTGCTACCATTAACATGTGAACATTATAAATATCCAATTTGACATCCTTTTACCACCTCTTGGTACTACTTTAATATGAGTCAATTTTGGCCTACATTTTGGCTCTAAACAACCATGTAAGTCACTTTCTACCATATTAGAGTCACTTTGCACCGTATAAGAGTCACCTTCCACCATATATTGGTACGATTAACAAGTGCACACCATACATATCCAATTTGACATCCTTTTACCACCTCTTGGTAACAATTTTATACTAGTCAATTTAGGCCCACGTTTTGGCTCTAAACAACCATGTTAGTCACTTTCCACCATATTAGAGTCACTTTACACCATATAAGAGTCACGTTCCACCATATATTGCTACAATTAATGTGAGAACATTATATATATCCAATATGACATCCTTTTACCACTTCTTGGTACTAGTTCATATGAGTCAATTTTGGACTACATTTTGGCTCTAAACAACTATGTAAGTCACTTTCCACCATATTCGAGTCACTTTGCACCGTATAAGAGTCACTTTCCACCATATATTGGTACAATGTGAACATTATATATATCCAATTCGACATCCTTTTACCACCTTTTGGTACAACTTTTATATGACTCAATTTTGGGCCATATTTTGGCTCTAATCAACCATGTAAGTCACTTTTGATAATATTAGAGTCACTTTGCACCTTATGAGAGTCACTTGCCACAATATATTGGTATAATTAACATGTTAACATAATATACATAAAATTTGACATCCTTTGACCACCTCTTGGTATCACTTTTATACGAGTCAATTTAGGCCCATAATTTGGCTCTAAACAACCATGTATGTCACTTTCCACCATATTAGAGTCATTTTGCACTGTATAAGAGTCACCTTTCACCATATATTTGTACGATTAACATGTGCACACCATACATATCCAATTTGACATCCTTTTATCATCTCTTGGTACCACTTTTATACGTGTCAATTTAGGCCCACATTTTGGCTCTAAACAACCATGTAAGTCACTTTCCACCATATTAGAGTCACTTTACACCATATAAGAGTCACTTTCCACCATACATTACTATAATTAGTATGTGAATATTATAAATATCCAATCTGACATCCTTTTACCACCTCTTGGTACTACTTTTATATGACTCAATTTTGGCCTACATTTTGGCTCTAAACAACTATGTAAGTCACTTTCCACCATATTAGATTCACTTTGCACCATATAAGAGTCACCTTTCACCATATATTGGTACTATTAACATGTGCACACCATACATATCCAATTTGATATCCTTTTACCACCTCTTGGTACCACTTTTATACGAGTCAATTTAGGCCCACATTTTGGCTCTAAACAACCATGTAAGTCACTTTCCACCATATTAGAGTCACTTTACACCATATAAGAGTCATTTTCCACCATATATTGCTACAATTAACATGTGAACATTATAAATATCCAATTTGACATCCTTTTACCACCTCTTGGTACTACTTTAATATGAGTCAATTTTGGCCTACATTTTGGCTCTAAACAACCATGTATGTCACTTTCCACCATATTAGAGTCATTTTGCACTGTATAAGAGTCACCTTTCACCATATATTTGTACGATTAACATGTGCACACCATACATATCCAATTTGACATCCTTTTATCATCTCTTGGTACCACTTTTATACGTGTCAATTTAGCCCCATATTTTGGCTCTAAACAACCATGTAAGTCACTTTCCACCATATTAAAGTCACTTTACACCATATAAGAGTCACTTTCCACCATATATTGCTACAATTAATGTGAGAACATTATATATATCCAATATGACATCCTTTTACCACTTCTTGGTACTAGTTCATATGAGTCAATTTTGGACTACATTTTGGCTCTAAACAACTATGTAAGTCACTTTCCACCATATTCGAGTCACTTTGCACCGTATAAGAGTCACTTTCCACCATATATTGGTACAATTAACATGTGAACATTAGATATATTCAATTTGACATCCTTTTACCACCTTTTGGTACTTCTTTTATAAGACTCAATTTTGGGCCACATGTTGGCTCTAATCAACCATGTAAGTCACTTTTGATCATATTAGAGTCATTTTGCACCTTATAAGAGTCACTTGCCACCATATATTGGTATAAATTAACATGTTAACATCATATACATCAAATTTGACATCCTTTTACCACGTCTTGGTACCACTTTTATACGAGTCAATTTAGGCCCATATTTTGACTCTAAACAACCATGTAAGTCACTTTCTACCATATTAGAGTCACTTTGCACCGTATAAGAGTCACCTTCCACCATATATTGGTATGATTAACAAGTGCACACCATACATATCCAATTGGACATCCTTTTACCACCTCTTGGTAACAATTTTATACTGGTCAATTTAGGCCCACGTTTTGGCTCTAAACAACCATGTTAGTCACTTTCCACCATATTAGAGTCACTTTATACCATATAAGAGTCACGTTCCACCATATATTGCTACAATTAATGTGAGAACATTATATATATCCAATTTGACATCCTTTTACCACTTCTTGGTACTAGTTCATATGAGTCAATTTTTGACTACATTTTGGCTCTAAACAACTATGTAAGTCACTTTCCCCCATATTCGAGTCACTTTGCGTCGTATAAGAGTCACTTTCCACCATATATTGGTACAATTAACATGTGAACATTATATATATCCAATTCGACATCCTTTTACCACCTTTTTGTACTTCTTTTATAAGACTCAATTTTGGGCCACATGTTGGCTCTAATCAACCATGTAAGTCACTTTTGATCATATTAGAGTCATTTTGCACCTTATGAGAGTCACTTGCCACCATATATTGGTATAAATTAACATGTTAACATCATATACATCAAATTTGACATCCTTTTACCACGTCTTCGTACCACTTTTATACGAGTCAATTTAGGCCCATATTTTGGCTCTAAACAACCATGTAAGTTACTTTCTACCATATTAGAGTCACTTTGCACCGTATAAGAGTCACCTTCCACCATATATTGGTACGATTAACAAGTGCAAACCATACATATCCAATTTGACATCCTTTTACCACCTCTTGGTAACAATTTTATTCTAGTCAATTTAGGCCCACGTTTTGGCTCTAAACAACCATGTAAGTCACTTTCCACCATATTAGAGTCACTTTACACCATATAAGAGTCACGTTCCACCATATATTGCTACAATTAACGTGATAACATTATATATATCCAACTTGACATCCTTTTACCACTTCTTGGTACTAGTTCATATGATTCAATTTTGGACTACATTTTGGCTCTGAACAACTATGTAAGTCACTTTCCTCCATATTCGAGTCACTTTGCACTGTATAAGAGTCACTTTCCACCATATATTGGTACAATTAACATGTGAACATTATATATATCCAATTCGACATCCTTTTACCACCTTTTGGTACTACTTTTATACGACTCAATTTTGGGCCACATTTTGGCTCTAATCAACCATGTAAGTCACTTTTGATAATATTAGAGTCACTTTGCACCTTATGAGAGTCACTTGCCATAATACATTGGTATAATTAACATGTTAACATCATATACATAAAATTTGACATCCTTTGACCACCTCTTGGTATCACTTTTATACGAGTCAATTTAGGCCCATAATTTGGCTCTAAACAACCATGTATGTCACTTTCCACCATATTAGAGTCATTTTGCACTGTATAAGAGTTACCTTTCACCATATATTTGTATGATCAACATGTGCACACCATACATATCCAATTTGACATCCTTTTATCATCTCTTGGTACCGCTTTTATACGTGTCAATTTAGGCCCACATTTTGGCTCTAAACAACCATGTAAGTCACTTTCCACCATATTAGAGTCACTGTACACCATATAAGAGTCACTTTCCACCATATATTACTACAATTAATATGTGAACATTATAAATATCCAATTTGACATCCTTTTACCACCTCTTGGTACTACTTTTATATGAGTCAATTTTGGCCTACATTTTGGCTCTAAACAACTATGTAAGTCACTTTCCACCATATTCGAGTCACTTTGTGTCATAGAATTGTTACGTTCCACCATATTCAAGTCACTTGGCACCGTATAAGAGTCACTTTCAACCATATATTGGTACAATTAACATGTGAACATTATATATAACCAATTTGACATCCTTTTACCACATTTTGGTACTACTTTTATAGGACTCAATTTTGGGCAACATTTTGGTTCTAATCAACCATGTAAGTCACTTTTGATCATATTAGAGTCACTTTGCACCTTATGAGAGTCACTTGCCACTATATATTGGTATAATTAACATTATAACATCATATACATCAACTTTGACATCCTTTGACCACCTCTTGGTACCACTTTTATACGAGTCGATTTAGGCCCATAATTTGGCTCTAAACAACCATGTAAGTCACTTTCTACCATATTAGAGTCACTTTGCACCGTATAAGAGTCACCTTTCACCATATATTGGTACTATTAACATGTGCACACAATACATATCCAATTTGATATCCTTTTACCACCTCTTGGTACCACTTTTATACGAGTCAATTTAGGCCCACATTTTGGCTCTAAACAACCATGTAAGTCACTTTCCACCATATTAGAGTCACTTTACACCATATAAGAGTCATTTTCCACCATATATTGCTACAATTAACATGTGAACATTATAAATATCCAATTTGACATCCTTTTACCACCTCTTGGTCACTTTTATACGAGTCAATTTAGGCCCATAATTTGGCTCTAAACAACCATGTAAGTAAGTCACTTTCCACCATATTAGAGTCACTTTGCACCGTATAAGAGTCACCTTTCACCATATATTGGTACTATTAACATGTGCACACCATACATATCCAATTTGATATCCTTTTACCACCTCTTGGTACCACTTTTATACGAGTCAATCTAGGCCCACATTTTGGCTCTAAACAACCATGTAAGTCACTTTCCACCATATTAGAGTCACTTTATACCATATAAGAGTCACTTTCCACCATATATTGCTACAATTAACATGTGAACATTATAAATATCCAATTTGACATCCTTTTACCACCTCTTGGTACCACTTTTATACGAGTCAATTTAGGCCCACATTTTGGCTCTAAACAACCATGTAAGTCACTTTCCACCATATTAGAGTCACTTTACACCATATAAGAGTCATTTTCCACCATATATTGCTACAATTAACATGTGAACATTATAAATATCCAATTTGACATCCTTTTACCACCTCTTGGTCACTTTTATACGAGTCAATTTAGGCCCATAATTTGGCTCTAAACAACCATGTAAGTAAGTCACTTTCCACCATATTAGAGTCACTTTGCACCGTATAAGAGTCACCTTTCACCATATATTGGTACTATTAACATGTGCACACCATACATATCCAATTTGATATCCTTTTACCACCTCTTGGTACCACTTTTATACGAGTCAATCTAGGCCCACATTTTGGCTCTAAACAACCATGTAAGTCACTTTCCACCATATTAGAGTCAATTTACACCATATAAGAGTCACTTTCCACCATATATTGCTACAATTAACATGTGAACATTATAAATATCCAATTTGACATCCTTTTACCACCTCTTGGTACCACTTTTATACGAGTCAATTTAGGCCCACATTTTGGCTCTAAACAACCATGTAAGTCACTTTCCACCATATTAGAGTCACTTTACACCATATAAGAGTCATTTTCCACCATATATTGCTACAATTAACATGTGAACATTATAAATATCCAATTTGACATCCTTTTACCACCTCTTGGTCACTTTTATACGAGTCAATTTAGGCCCATAATTTGGCTCTAAACAACCATGTAAGTAAGTCACTTTCCACCATATTAGAGTCACTTTGCACCGTATAAGAGTCACCTTTCACCATATATTGGTACTATTAACATGTGCACACCATACATATCCAATTTGATATCCTTTTACCACCTCTTGGTACCACTTTTATACGAGTCAATCTAGGCCCACATTTTGGCTCTAAACAACCATGTAAGTCACTTTCCACCATATTAGAGTCACTTTACACCATATAAGAGTCACTTTCCACCATATATTGCTACAATTAACATGTGAACATTATAAATATCCAATTTAACATCCTTTTACCACCTCTTGGTACTACTTTAATATGAGTCAATTTTGGCCTACATTTTGGCTCTAAACAACTATATAAGCCAGTTTCCACCATATTCGAGTCACTTTGTATCGTACAATTGTCACTTCCCCCATATTCGAGTCACTTTGCACCGTATAAGAGTCACTTTCCACCAAATATTGGTACAATTAACATGTGAACATTAGATATATACAATTTGACATCCTTTTACAACCTTTTGGTACTTGTTTTATAAGACTCAATTTTGGGCCACATGTTGGCTCTAATCAACCATGTAAGTCACTTTTGATCATATTAGAGTCATTTTGCACCTTATGAGAGTCACTTGCCACCATATATTGGTATAAATTAACATTTTAACATCATATACATCAAATTTGACATCCTTTTACCACATCTTGGTACCACTTTTATACGAGTCAATTTAGGCCCATATTTTGGCTCTAAACAACCATGTAAGTCACTTTCTACCATATTAGAGTCACTTTGCACCGTATAAGAGTCACCTTCCCCCTTATATTGGTACAATTAACAAGTGCACACCATATATATCCAATTTGACATCCTTTTACCACCTCTTGGTAACAATTTTATACTAGTCAATTTAGGCCCATGTTTTGGCTCTAAACAACCATGTAAGTCACTTTCCACCATATTAGAGTCACTTTACACCATATAAGAGTCACTTTCCACCATATATTGCTATAATTAATGTGAGAACATTATATATATGCAATTTGACATCCTTTTACCACTTCTTGGTACTACTTCATATGAGTCAATTTTGGACTACATTTTGGCTCTATACAACTATGTAAGTCTCTTTCCACCATATTCGAGTCACTTTGCGCCGTATAAGAGTCACTTTCCACCATATATTGCTACAATTAACATGTGAACATTATATATAACCAATTCGACATCCTTTTACCACCTTTTGGTACTACTTTTATACGACTCAATTTTGGGCCATATTTTGGCTCTAATCAACCATGTAAGTCACTTTTGATAATATTAGAGTCACTTTGAACCTTATGAGAGTCACTTGCCACAATATATTGGTATAATTAACATGTTAACATCATATACATAAAATTTGACATCCTTTGACCACCTCTTGGTATCACTTTTATACGAGTCAATTTAGGCCCATAATTTGGCTCTAAACAACCATGTATGTCACTTTCCACCATATTAGAGTCATTTTGCACTGTATACGAGTCACCTTTCACCATATATTTGTACGATCAACATGTGCACACCATACATATCCAATTTGATATCCTTTTATCATCTCTTGGTACCACTTTTATGCGTGTCAATTTAGGCCCACATTTTGGCTCTAAACAACCATGTAAGTCACTTTCCACCATATTAGAGTCACTTTACACCATATAAGAGTCACTTTCCACCATATATTACTACAATTAATATGTGAACATTATAAATATCCAATTTGACATCCTTTTACCACCTCTTGGTACTACTTTTAAATGAGTCAATTTTGGCCTACATTTTGGCTCTAAACAACTATGTAAGTCACTTTCCACCATATTCGAGTCACTTTATGTCATAGAATAGTTACGTTCCACCATATTCAAGTCACTTTGCACCGTATAAGAGTCACTTTCAACCATATATTGGTACAATTGACATGTGAACATTATATATAACCAATTTGACATCCTTTTACCACATTTTGGTACTACTTTTATAGGACTCAATTTTGGGCCACATTTTGGCTCTAATCAACCATGTAAGTCACTTTTGATCATATTAGAGTCACTTTGCACCTTATGAGAGTCACTTGCCACTATATATTGGTATAATTAACATGTTAACATCATATACATCAACTTTGACATCCTTTGACCACCTCTTGGTACCACTTTTATACGAGTCAATTTAGGTCCATAATTTGGCTATAAACAACCATGTAAGTCACTTTCCACCATATTAGAGTCACTTTGCACCGTATAAGAGTCACCTTTCACCATATATTGGTACTATTAACATGTGCACACCATACATATCCAATTTGGTATCATTTTACCACCTCTTGGTACCACTTTTATACGAGTCAATTTAGGCCCACATTTTGGCTCTAAACAACCATGTAAGTCACTTTCCACCATATTAGAGTCACTTTACACCATATAATAGTCATTTTCCACCATATATTGCTGCAATTAACATGTGAACATTATAAATATCCAATTTGACATCCTTTTACCACCTCTTGGTACTACTTTAATATGAGTCAATTTTGGCCTACATTTTGGCTCTAAACAACTATATAAGTCAGTTTCCACCATATTCGAGTCACTTTGTACCGTACAATTGTCACTTCCCCCATATTCGAGTCACTTTGCACCGTATAAGAGTCACTTTCCACCATATATTTGTACAATTAACTTGTGAATATTAGATATATTCAATTTGACATCCTTTTACCACCTTTTGGTACTTCTTTTATATGACTGAATTTTGGGCCACATGTTGGCTCTAATCAACCATGTAAGTCACTTTTGATCATATTAGAGTCATTTTGCACCTTATGAGAGTCACTTACCACCATATATTGGTATAAATTAACATGTTAACATCATTTACATCAAATGTGACATCCTTTTACCACATCTTGGTACCAATTTTATACGAGTCAATTTAGGCCCATATTTTGGCTCTAAACAACCATGTAAGTCACTTTCCACCATATTAGAGTCACTTTGCATCGTATAAGAGTCACCTTCCACTATATATTGGTACGATTAACAAGTGCACACCATACATATCCAATTTGACATCCTTTTACCACATCTTGGTAACAATTTTATACTAGTCAATTTAGGCCCACATTTTGGCTCTAAACAACCATGTAAGTCACTTTCCACCATACTAGAGTCACTTTACACCATATAAGATACACTTTCCACCATATATTGCTATAATTAACGTGAGAACATTATATATATCCAATTTGACATCCTTTTACCACTTCTTGGTACTACTTCATATGAGTCAATTTTGAACTACATTTTGGCTCTAAACAACTATGTAAATCACTTTCCACCATATTCGAGTCACTTTGCGCCGTATAAGAGTCACTTTCCACCATATATTGGTACAATTAACATGTGAACATTATCTATATCCAATTCGACATCCTTTTACCACCTTTTGGTACTACTTTTATACGACTCAATTTTGGGCCACATTTTGGCTCTAATCAACCATGTAAGTCACTTTTGATAATATTAGAGTCACTTTGCACCTTATGAGAGTCACTTGCCACTATATATTGGTATAATTAACATGTTAACATCATATACATAAAATTTGACATCCTTTGACGACCTCTTGGTATCACTTTTATATGAGTCAATTTAGGCCCATAATTTGGCTCTAAACAACCATGTATGTCACTTTCCACCATATTAGAGTCATTTTGCACTGTATAAGAGTCACCTTTCATCATATATTTGTACGATTAACATGTGCACACCATACATATCCAATTTGACATCCTTTAATCATCTCTTGGTACCACTTTTATACGTGTCAATTTAGGCCCATATTTTGGCTCTAAACAACCATGTAAGTCACTTTCCACCATATTAGAGTCACTCTACACCATATAAGAGTCACTTTCCACCATATATTACTACAATTAATATGTTAACATTATAAATATCCAATTTGACATCCTTTTACCACCTCTTGGTACTACTTTTATATGAGTCAATTTTAGCCTAGATTTTGGCTCTAAACAACTATGTAAGTCAATTTCCACCATATTCGAATCACTTTGTGTCATAGAATTGTTACTTTCCACCATATTCAAGTCACTTTCCACCATATTCGAGTCACTTTGCGCCGTATAAGAGTCACTTTCCACCATATATTGGTACAATTAACATGTGAACATTATATATATCCAATTCGACATCCTTTTACCACCTTTTGGTACTACTTTTATACGACTCAATTTTGGGCCACATTTTGGCTCTAATCAACCATGTAAGTCACTTTTGATAATATTAGAGACACTTTGCACCTTATGAGAGTCACTTGCCTCCATATATTGGTATAATTAACATGTTAACATCATATACATAAAATTTGACATCCTTTGACCACCTCTTAGTATCACTTTTATACGACTCAATTTAGGCCCATAATTTGGCTCTAAACAACCATGTAAGTCACTTTCCACCATATTAGAGTCACTTTTCACCGTATAAGAGTCACCTTCCACCATATATTTGTACGATTAACATGTGCACACCATACATATCCAATTTGACAACATTTTATCATCTCTTGGTACCACTTTTATACGTGTCAATTTAGGCCCACATTTTGGCTCTAAACAACCATTTAAGTCACTTTCCACCATATTAGAGTCACTTTACACCATATAAGAGTCATTTTCCACCATCTATTGCTACAATTAATATGTGAACATTATAAATATCCAATTTGACATCCTTTTACCACCTCTTGGTACTACTTTTATATGAGTCAATTTTGGCCTACATTTTGGCTCTAAACAACTATGTAAGTCACTTTCCACCATATTCGAGTCACTTTGTGTCATAGAATTGTTACGTTCCACCATATTCAAGTCACTTTGCACCGTATAAGAGTCACTTTCAACAATATATTGGTACACTTAACATGTGAACATTATATATAACCAATTTGACATCCTTTTACCACATTTTGGTACTACTTTTATAGGACTCAATTTTGGGCCACATTTTGGCCCTAATCAACCATGTAAGTCACTTTTGTTCATATTAGAGTCACTTTGCACCTTATGAGAGTCACTTGCCACTATATATTGGTATAATTAACATGTTAACATCATATACATAAAATTTGACATCCTTTGACAACCTCTTGGTATCACTTTTATATGAGTCAATTTAGGCCCATAATTTGGCTCTAAACAACCATGTAAGTCACTTTCCACCATATTAGAGTCACTTTGCACCGTATAAGAGTCACCTTTCACCATATATTGGTACTATTAACATGTGCACACCATACATATCCAATTTCATATCCTTTTACCACCTCTTGGTACCACTTTTATACGAGTCAATTTAGGCCCACATTTTGGCTCTAAACAACCATGTAAGTCACTTTCCACCATATTAGAGTCACTTTACACCATATAAGAGTCACTTTCCACCATATATTGCTACAATTAACATGTGAACATTATAAATATCCAATTTGACATCTTTTTGCCACCTCTTGGTACTACTTTAATATGACTCAACTTTGGCCTACATTTTGGCTCTAAACAACTATATAAGTCAGTTTCCACCATATTCGAGTCACTTTGTATCGTACAATTGTCACTTCCCCCATATTCGAGTCACTTTGCACCGTATAAGAGTCACTTTCCACCATATATTGGTACAATTAACATGTGAACATTAGATATATTCAATTTGACATCCTTTTACCACCTTTTGGTACTTCTTTTATATGATTGAATTTTGGGCCACATGTTGGCTCTAATCAACCATGTAAGTCACTTTTGATCATATTAGAGTCATTTTACACCTTATGAGAGTCACTTGCCACCATATATTGGTATAAGTTAACATGTTAACATCATATAAATCAAATTTGATATCCTTTTACCACGTCTTGGTACCACTTTTATACGAGTCAATTTAGGCCCATATTTTGGCTCTAAACAACCATGTAAGTCATTTTCCTCCATATTAGAGTCACTTTGTACCGTATAAGAGTCACCTTCCACCATATATTGGTACGATTAACAAGTGCATACCAGACATATCCAATTTGACATCCTTTTACCACATCTTGGTAACAATTTTATACTAGTCAATTTAGGCCCACGTTTTGGCTCTAAACAGCCATGTAATTCACTTTCCACCATATTAGGGTCACTTTACACCATATAAGAGTCACTTTCCACCATATTTTGCTATAATTAACGTGAGAACATTATATACATCCAATTTGACATCCTTTTACCACTTCTTGGTACTACTTCATATGAGTCAATTTTGGACTACATTTTGGCTCTAAACAACTATGTAAGTCACTTTCCACCATATTTGAGTCACTTTACGCCGTATAAGAGTCACTTTCCACCATATATTGGTACAATTAACATGTGAACATTATCTATATCCAACTCGACATCCTTTTACCACCTTTTGGTACTACTTTCATACGACTCAATTTTGGGCCACATTTTGGCTCTAATCAACCATGTAAGTCACTTTTGATAATATTAGAGTCACTTTGTACCTTATGAGAGTCACTTGCCGCCATATATTGGTATAATTAACATGTTAACATCATATACATAAAATTTGACATCCTTTGACCACCTCTTAGTATCACTTTTATACGAGTCAATTTAGGCCCGTAATTTGGCTCTAAACAACCATGTAAGTCACTTTCCACCATATTAGAGTCACTTTTCACCGTATAAGAGTCACCTTCCACCATATATTTGTACTATTAACATGTGCACACCATACATATCCAATTTGACATCATTTTATCATCTCTTGGTACCACTTTTATACGTGTCAATTTAGGCCCACATTTTGGCTCTAAACAACCATGTAAGTCACTTTCCACCATATTAGAGTCACTTTACACCATATAGGAGTCATTTTCCACCATCTATTGCTACAATTAATATGTGAACATTATAAATATTCAATTTGACATCCTTTTACCACCTCTTGGTACTACTTTTATATGAGTCAATTTTGGCCTACATTTTGGCTCTAAACAACTATGTAAGTCACTTTCCACCATATTCGAGTCACTTTGTGTCATAGAATTGTTACGTTCCACCATATTCAAGTCAATTTGCACCGTATAAAAGTCACTTTCAACAATATATTGGTACAATTAACATGTGAACATTATATATAACCAATTTGACATCCTTTTACCACATTTTGGTACTACTTTTATAGGACTCAATTTTGGGCCACATTTTGGCCCTAATCAACCATGTAAGTCATTTTTGATCATATTAGAGTCACTTTGCACCTTATGAGCGTCACTTGCCACTATATATTGGTATAATTAACATGTTAACATCATATACATCAACTTTGACATCCTTTGACCACCTCTTGGTACCACTTTTATACGAGTCAATTTAGGCCCATAATTTGGCTCTAAACAACCATGTGAGTCACTTTCCACCATATTAGAGTCACTTTGCACCGTATAAGAGTCACCTTTCACCATATATTGGTACTATTAACATGTGCACACCATACATATCCAATTTGATATCCTTTTACCACCTCTTGGTACCACTTTTATACGAGTCAATTTAGGCCCAGATTTTGGCTCTAAACAACCATGTAAGTCACTTTCCACCATATTAGAGTCACTTTACACCATATAAGAGTCACTTTCCACATATATTGCTACAATTAACATGTGAACATTATAAATATCCAATTTGACATCCTTTTACCACCTCTTGGTACTACTTCAATATGAGTCAATTTAGGCCCACATTTTGGCTCTAAACAACCATGTAAGTCACTTTCCACCATATTAGAGTCACTTTACACCATATAATAGTCATTTTCCACCATATATTGCTGCAATTAACATGTGAACATTATAAATATCCAATTTGACATCCTTTTACCACCTCTTGGTACTACTTTAATATGAGTCAATTTTGGCCTACATTTTGGCTCTAAACAACTATATAAGTCAGTTTCCACCATATTCGAGTCACTTTGTACCGTACAATTGTCACTTCCCCCATATTCGAGTCACTTTGCACCGTATAAGAGTCACTTTCCACCATATATTTGTACAATTAACTTGTGAATATTAGATATATTCAATTTGACATCTTTTTACCACCTTTTAGTACTTCTTTTATATGACTGAATTTTGGGCCACATGTTGGCTCTAATCAACCATGTAAGTCACTTTTGATCATATTAGAGTCATTTTGCACCTTATGAGAGTCACTTACCACCATATATTGGTATAAATTAACATGTTAACATCATTTACATCAAATGTGACATCCTTTTACCACATCTTGGTACCAATTTTATACGAGTCAATTTAGGCCCATATTTTGGCTCTAAACAACCATGTAAGTCACTTTCCACCATATTAGAGTCACTTTGCATCGTATAAGAGTCACCTTCCACTATATATTGGTACGATTAACAAGTGCACACCATACATATCCAATTTGACATCCTTTTACCACATCTTGGTAACAATTTTATACTAGTCAATTTAGGCCCACATTTTGGCTCTAAACAACCATGTAAGTCACTTTCCACCATACTAGAGTCACTTTACACCATATAAGATACACTTTCCACCATATATTGCTATAATTAATGTGAGAACATTATATATATCCAATTTGACATCCTTTTACCACTTCTTGGTACTACTTCATATGAGTCAATTTTGAACTACATTTTGGCTCTAAACAACTATGTAAATCACTTTCCACCATATTCGAGTCACTTTGCGCCGTATAAGAGTCACTTTCCACCATATATTGGTACAATTAACATGTGAACATTATCTATATCCAATTCGACATCCTTTTACCACCTTTTGGTACTACTTTTATACGACTCAATTTTGGGCCACATTTTGGCTCTAATCAACCATGTAAGTCACTTTTGATAATATTAGAGTCACTTTGCACCTTATGAGAGTCACTTGCCACTATATATTGGTATAATTAACATGTTAACATCATATACATAAAATTTGACATCCTTTGACCACCTCTTGGTATCACTTTTATATGAGTCAATTTAGGCCCATAATTTGGCTCTAAACAACCATGTATGTCACTTTCCACCATATTAGAGTCATTTTGCACTGTATAAGAGTCACCTTTCATCATATATTTGTACGATTAACATGTGCACACCATACATATCCAATTTGACATCCTTTAATCATCTCTTGGTACCACTTTTATACGTGTCAATTTAGGCCCATATTTTGGCTCTAAACAACCATGTAAGTCACTTTCCACCATATTAGAGTCACTCTACACCATATAAGAGTCACTTTCCACCATATATTACTACAATTAATATGTTAACATTATAAATATCCACTTTGACATCCTTTTACCACCTCTTGGTACTACTTTTATATGAGTCAATTTTAGCCTAGATTTTGGCTCTAAACAACTATGTAAGTCAATTTCCACCATATTCGAATCACTTTGTGTCATAGAATTGTTACTTTCCACCATATTCAAGTCACTTTCCACCATATTCGAGTCACTTTGCGCCGTATAAGAGTCACTTTCCACCATATATTGCTACAATTAACATGTGAACATTATATATATCCAATTCGACATCCTTTTACCACCTTTTGGTACTACTTTTATACGACTCAATTTTGGGCCACATTTTGGCTCTAATCAACCATGTAAGTCACTTTTGATAATATTAGAGACACTTTGCACCTTATGAGAGTCACTTGCCTCCATATATTGGTATAATTAACATGTTAACATCATATACATAAAATTTGACATCCTTTGACCACCTCTTAGTATCACTTTTATACGACTCAATTTAGGCCCATAATTTGGCTCTAAACAACCATGTAAGTCACTTTCCACCATATTAGAGTCACTTTTCACCGTATAAGAGTCACCTTCCGCCATATATTTGTATGATTAACATGTGCACACCATACATATCCAATTTGACAACATTTTATCATCTCTTGGTACCACTTTTATACGTGTCAATTTAGGCCCACATTTTGGCTCTAAACAACCATTTAAGTCACTTTCCACCATATTAGAGTCACTTTACACCATATAAGAGTCATTTTCCACCATCTATTGCTACAATTAATATGTGAACATTATAAATATCCAATTTGACATCCTTTTACCACCTCTTGGTACTACTTTTATATGAGTCAATTTTGGCCTACATTTTGGCTCTAAACAACTATGTAAGTCACTTTCCACCATATTCGAGTCACTTTGTGTCATAGAATTGTTACGTTCCACCATATTCAAGTCACTTTGCACCGTATAAGAGTCACTTTCAACAATATATTGGTACACTTAACATGTGAACATTATATATAACCAATTTGACATCCTTTTACCACATTTTGATACTACTTTTATAGGACTCAATTTTGGGCCACATTTTGGCCCTAATCAACCATGTAAGTCACTTTTGTTCATATTAGAGTCACTTTGCACCTTATGAGAGTCACTTGCCACTATATATTGGTATAATTAACATGTTAACATCATATACATAAAATTTGACATCCTTTGACAACCTCTTGGTATCACTTTTATATGAGTCAATTTAGGCCCATAATTTGGCTCTAAACAACCATGTAAGTCACTTTCCACCATATTAGAGTCACTTTGCACCGTATAAGAGTCACCTTTCACCATATATTGGTACTATTAACATGTGCACACCATACATATCCAATTTCATATCCTTTTACCACCTCTTGGTACCACTTTTATACGAGTCAATTTAGGCCCACATTTTGGCTCTAAACAACCATGTAAGTCACTTTCCACCATATTAGAGTCACTTTACACCATATAAGAGTCACTTTCCACCATATATTGCTACAATTAACATGTGAACATTATAAATATCCAATTTGACATCTTTTTGCCACCTCTTGGTACTACTTTAATATGACTCAACTTTGGCCTACATTTTGGCTCTAAACAACTATATAAGTCAGTTTTCACCATATTCGAGTCACTTTGTATCGTACAATTGTCACTTCCCCCATATTCGAGTCACTTTGCACCGTATAAGAGTCACTTTCCACCATATATTGGTACAATTAACATGTGAACATTAGATATATTCAATTTGACATCCTTTTACCACCTTTTGGTACTTCTTTTATATGATTGAATTTTGGGCCACATGTTGGCTCTAATCAACCATGTAAGTCACTTTTGATCATATTAGAGTCATTTTACACCTTATGAGAGTCACTTGCCACCATATATTGGTATAAGTTAACATGTTAACATCATATAAATCAAATTTGATATCCTTTTACCACGTCTTGGTACCACTTTTATACGAGTCAATTTAGGCCCATATTTTGGCTCTAAACAACCATGTAAGTCATTTTCCTCCATATTAGAGTCACTTTGTACCGTATAAGAGTCACCTTCCACCATATATTGGTACGATTAACAAGTGCATACCAGACATATCCAATTTGACATCCTTTTACCACATCTTGGTAACAATTTTATACTAGTCAATTTAGGCCCACGTTTTGGCTCTAAACAGCCATGTAATTCACTTTCCACCATATTAGGGTCACTTTACACCATATAAGAGTCACTTTCCACCATATTTTGCTATAATTAACGTGAGAACATTATATACATCCAATTTGACATCCTTTTACCATTTCTTGGTACTACTTCATATGAGTCAATTTTGGACTACATTTTGGCTCTAAACAACTATGTAAGTCACTTTCCACCATATTCGAGTCACTTTACGCCGTATAAGAGTCACTTTCCACCATATATTGGTACAATTAACATGTGAACATTATCTATATCCAACTCGACATCCTTTTACCACCTTTTGGTACTACTTTCATACGACTCAATTTTGGGCCACATTTTGGCTCTAATCAACCATGTAAGTCACTTTTGATAATATTAGAGTCACTTTGTACCTTATGAGAGTCACTTGCCGCCATATATTGGTATAATTAACATGTTAACATCATATACATAAAATTTGACATCCTTTGACCACCTCTTAGTATCACTTTTATACGAGTCAATTTAGGCCCGTAATTTGGCTCTAAACAACCATGTAAGTCACTTTCCACCATATTAGAGTCACTTTTCACCGTATAAGAGTCACCTTCCACCATATATTTGTACTATTAACATGTGCACACCATACATATCCAATTTGACATCATTTTATCATCTCTTGGTACCACTTTTATACGTGTCAATTTAGGCCCACATTTTGGCTCTAAACAACCATGTAAGTCACTTTCCACCATATTAGAGTCACTTTACACCATATAGGAGTCATTTTCCACCATCTATTGCTACAATTAATATGTGAACATTATAAATATTCAATTTGACATCCTTTTACCACCTCTTGGTACTACTTTTATATGAGTCAATTTTGGCCTACATTTTGGCTCTAAACAACTATGTAAGTCACTTTCCACCATATTCGAGTCACTTTGTGTCATAGAATTGTTACGTTCCACCATATTCAAGTCACTTTGCACCGTATAAAAGTCACTTTCAACAATATATTGGTACAATTAACATGTGAACATTATATATAACCAATTTGACATCCTTTTACCACATTTTGGTACTACTTTTATAGGACTCAATTTTGGGCCACATTTTGGCCCTAATCAACCATGTAAGTCATTTTTGATCATATTAGAGTCACTTTGCACCTTATGAGCGTCACTTGCCACTATATATTGGTATAATTAACATGTTAACATCATATACATCATCTTTGACATCCTTTGACCACCTCTTGGTACCACTTTTATACGAGTCAATTTAGGCCCATAATTTGGCTCTAAACAACCATGTGAGTCACTTTCCACCATATTAGAGTCACTTTGCACCGTATAAGAGTCACCTTTCACCATATATTGGTACTATTAACATGTGCACACCATACATATCCAATATGATATCCTTTTACCACCTCTTGGTACCACTTTTATACGAGTCAATTTAGGCCCAGATTTTGGCTCTAAACAACCATGTAAGTCACTTTCCACCATATTAGAGTCACTTTACACCATATAAGAGTCACTTTCCACATATATTGCTACAATTAACATGTGAACATTATAAATATCCAATTTGACATCCTTTTACCACCTCTTGGTACTACTTCAATATGAGTCAATTTTGGCCTACATTTTGGCTCTAAACAACTATATAAGTCAGTTTCCACCATATTCGAGTCACTTTGTACCGTACAATTGTCACTTCCCCCATATTCGAGTCACTTTGCACCGTATAAGAGTCACTTTCCACCATATATTGGTACAATTAACATGTGAACATTAGATATATTCAATTTGACATCCTTCTACCACCTTTTGGTACTTCTTTTATATGACTGAATTTTGGGCCACATGTTGGCTCTAATCAACCATGTAAGTCACTTTTGATCATATTAGAGTCATTTTGCACCTTATGAGAGTCACTTACCACCATATATTGGTATAAATTAACATGTTAACATCATATACATCAAATTTGACATCCTTTTACCACGTCTTGGTACCACTTTTATACGAGTCAATTTAGGCCCATATTTTGGCTCTAAACAACCATGTAAGTCACTTTCCACCATATTAGAGTCACTTTGCACCGTATAAGAGTCACCTTCCACCATATATTGGTACGATTAACAAGTGCAGACCATACATATCCAATTTGACATCCTTTTACCACCTCTTGGTAACAATTTTATACTTGTCAATTTAGGTCCACGTTTTGGCTCTAAACAACCATGTAAGTCACTTTCCACCATATTAGAGTCACTTTACACCATATAAGAGTCACTTTCCACCATATATTGCTATAATTAACGTAAGAACATTATATATATCCAATTTGACATCCTTTTACCACTTCTTGGTACTACTTCATATGAGTCAATTTTGGACTACATTTTGGCTCTAAACAACTATGTAAGTCACTTTCCACCATATTCGAGTCACTTTGCGCCGTATAAGAGTCACTTTCCACCATATATTGGTACAATTAACATGTGAACATTATATATATCCAATTCGACATCCTTTTACCACCTTTTGGTACTACTTTTATACGACTCAATTTTGGGCCACATTTTGGCTCTAATCAACCATGTAATTCACTTTTGATAATATTAGAGTCACTTTGCACCTTATGAGAGTCACTTGCCACCATATATTGGTATAATTAACATGTTAACATCATATACATAAAATTTGACATCCTTTGACCACCTCTTGGTATCACTTTTATATGAGTCAATTTAGGCCCATAATTTGGCTCTAAACAACCATGTATGTCACTTTCCACCATATTAGAGTCATTTTGCACCGTATAAGAGTCACCTTTCACCATATATTTGTACGATTAACATGTGCACACCATACATATCCAATTTGACATCCTTTTATCATCTCTTGGTACCATTTTTATACGTGTCAATTTAGGCCCACATTTTGGCTCTAAACAACCAAGTAAGTCACTTTCCACCATATTAGAGTCACTTTACACCATATAAGAGTCATTTTCCACCATCTATTGCTACAATTAATATGTGAACATTATAAATATCCAATTTGACATCCTTTTACCACCTCTTGGTACTACTTTTATATGAGTCAATTTTGGCCTACATTTTGCCTCTAAACAACTATGTTAGTCACTTTCCACCATATTCGAGTCACTTTTTGTCATAGAATTGTTACGTTCCACCATATTCAAGTCACTTTGCACCGTATAAGAGTCACTTTCAACAATATATTGGTACAATTAACATGTGAACATTATATATAACCAATTTGACATCCTTTTACCACATTTTGGTACTACTTTTATAGGACTCAATTTTGGGCCACATTTTGGCCCTAATCAACCATGTAAGTCACTTTTGATCATATTAGAGTCACTTTGCACCTTATGAGAGTCACTTGCCACTATATATTGGTATAATTAACATGTTAACATCATATACATCAACTTTGACATCCTTTGACCACCTCTTGGTACCACTTTTATACGAGTCAATTTAGGCCCATAATTTGGCTCTAAACAACCATGTAAGTCACTTTCCACCATATTAGAGTCACTTTGCACCGTATAAGAGTCACCTTTCACCATATATTGGTACTATTAACATGTGCACACCATACATATCCAATTTGATATCCTTTTACAACCTCTTGGTACCACTTTTATAAGAGTCAATTTAGGTCCACATTTTGGCTCTAAACAACCATGTAAGTCACTTTCCACCATATTAGAGTCACTTTACACCATATAAGAGTCACTTTCCACCATATATTGCTATAATTAATATGTGAACATTATAAATATCCAATTTGACATCCTTTTACCACCTCTTGGTACTACTTTAATATGAGTCAATTTTGGCCTACATTTTGGCTCTAAACAACTATATAAGTCAGTTTCCACCATATTCGAGTCACTTTGTACCGTACAATTGTCACTTCCCCCATATTTGAGTCACTTTGCACCATATAAGATTCACTTTCCACCATATATTGGTACAATTAACATGTGAACATTAGATATATTCAATTTGATATCCTTTTACCACCTTTTGGTACTTCTTTTATATGACTGAATTTTGGGCCACATGTTGGCTCTAATCAACCATGTAAGTCACTTTTGATCATATTAGAGTCATTTTGAACCTTATGAGAGTCACTTACCACCATATATTGGTATAAATTAACATGTTAACCTCATATACATCAAATTTGACATCCTTTTACCACGTCTTGGTACCACTTTTATACGAGTCAATTTAGGCCCATATTTTGGCTCTAAACAACCATGCAAGTCACTTTCCACCATATTAGAGTCACTTTGCACCGTATAAGAGTCACCTTCCACTATATATTGGTACGATTAACAAGTGCACACCATACATATCCAATTTGACATCCTTTTACCACCTCTTGGTAACAATTTTATACTAGTAAATTTAGGCCTACGTTTTGGCTCTAAACAACCATGTAAGTCACTTTCCACCATATTAGAGTCACTTTACACCATATAAGAGTCAGTTTCCACCATATATTGCTATAATTAACGTGAGAACATTATATATATCCAATTTGACATCCTTTTACCACTTCTTGGTACTACTTCATATGAGTCAATTTTGGACTACATTTTGGCTCTAAACAACTATGTAAGTCACTTTCCACCATATTCGAGTCACTTTGCGCCTTATAAGAGTCACTTTCCACCATATATTGGTACAATTAACATGTGAACATTATATATATCCAATTCGACATCCTTTTACCACCTTTTGGTACTACTTTTATACGACTCAATTTTGGGCCACATTTTGGCTCTAATCAACCATGTAATTCACTTTTGATAATATTAGAGTCACTTTGCACCTTATGAGAGTCACTTGCCACCATATATTGGTATAATTAACATGTTAACATCATATACATAAAATTTGACATCCTTTGACCACCTCTTGGTATCACTTTTATACGAGTCAATTTAGGCCCATAATTTGGCTCTAAACAACCATGTAAGTCACTTTCCACCATATTAGAGTCACTTTGCACCATATAAGAGTCACCTTCCACCATATATTGGTACGATTAACAAGTGCACACCATACATATCCAATTTGACATCCTTTTACCACCTCTTGGTAACAATTTTATACTTGTCAATTTAGGCCCACGTTTTGGCTCTAAACAACCATGTAAGTCACTTTCCACCATATTAGAGTCACTTTACACCATATAAGAGTCACTTTCCACCATATATTGCTATAATTAACGTGAGAACATTATATATCCAATTTGACATCCTTTTACCACTTCTTGGTACTACTTCATATGAGTCAATTTTGGACTACATTTTGGCTCTAAACAACTATGTAAGCCACTTTCCACCATATTCGAGTCACTTTGCGCCGTATAAGAGTCACTTTCCACCATATATTGGTACAATTAACATGTGAACATTATATATATCCAATTCGACATCCTTTTACCACCTTTTGGTACTACTTTTATACGACTCAATTTTGGGCCACATTTTGGCTCTAATCAACCATGTAATTCACTTTTGATAATATTAGAGTCACTTTGCACCTTATGAGAGTCACTTGCCACCATATATTGGTATAATTAACATGTTAATATCATATACATAAAATTTGACATCCTTTGACCACTTCTTGGTATCACTTTTATATGAGTCAATTTAGGCCCATAATTTGGCTCTAAACAACCATGGATGTCACTTTCCAGCATATTAGAGTCATTTTGCACTGTATAAGAGTCACCTTTCACCATATATTTGTACGATTAACATGTGCACACCATACATATCCAATTTGACAACCTTTTATCGTCTCTTGGTACCACTTTTATACGTGTCAATTTAGGCCCACATTTTGGCTCTAAACAACCATGTAAGTCACTTTCCACCATATTAGAGTCACTTTACACCATATAAGAGTCATTTTCCACCATCTATTGCTACAATTAATATGTGAACATTATAAATATCCAATTTGACATCCTTTTACCACCTCTTGGTACTACTTTTATATGAATCAATTTTGGCCTACATTTTGGCTCTAAACAACTATCTAAGTCACTTTCCACCATATTCGAGTCACTTTGTGTCATAGAATTGTTACGTTCCACCATATTCAAGTCATTTTGCACCGTATAAGAGTCACTTTCAACAATATATTGGTACAATTAACATGTGAACATTATATATAACCAATTTGACATCCTTTTACCACATTTTGGTACTACTTTTATAGGACACAATTTTGGGCCACTTTTTGGCCCTAATCAACCATGTAAGTCACTTTTGATCATATTAGAGTCACTTTGCACCTTATGAGAGTCACTTGCCACTATATATTGGTATAATTAACATGTTAACATCATATACATCAACTTTGACATCCTTTGACCACCTCTTGGTACCACTTTTATATGAGTTAATTTAGGCCCATAATTTGGCTCTAAACAACCATGTAAGTCACTTTCTACCATATTAGAGTCACTTTGCACCGTATAAGAGTCACCTTTCACCATATATTGGTACTATTAACATGTGCACACCATACATATCCAATTTGATATTCTTTTACAACCTCTTGGTACCACTTTTATATGAGTCAATTTAGGCCCACATTTTGGCTCTAAACAACCATGTAAGTCACTTTCCACCATATTAGAGTCACTTTACACCATATAAGAGTCACTTTCCACCATATATTGCTACAATTAATATGTGAACATTATAAATATCCAATTTGACATCCTTTTACCACCTCTTGGTACTACTTTAATATGAGTCAATTTTGACCTACATTTTGGCTCTAAACAACTATATAAGTCAGTTTCCACCATATTCGAGTCACTTTGTACCGTACAATTGTCACTTCCCCCATATTCGAGTCACTTTGCACCATATAAGAGTCACTTTCCACCATATATTGGTACAATTAACATGTGAACATTAGATATATTCAATTTGACATGCTTTTACCACCTTTTGGTACTTCTTTTATATGACTGAATTTTGGGCCACATGTTGGCTCTAATCAACCATGTAAGTCACTTTTGATCATATTAGAGTCATTTTGCACCTTATGAGAGTCACTTACCACCATATATTGGTATAAATTAACATGTTAACATCATATACATCAAATTTGACATCCTTTTACCACGTCTTGGTACCACTTTTATACGAGTCAATTTAGGCCCATATTTTGGCTCTAAACAACCATGCAAGTCACTTTCCACCATATTAAAGTCACTTTGCACCGTATAAGAGTCACCTTCCACCATATATTGGTACGATTAACAAGTGCAGACCATACATATCCAATTTGACATCCTTTTACCACCTCTTGGTAACAATTTTATACTAGTAAATTTAGGCCCACGTTTTGGCTCTAAACAACCATGTAAGTCACTTTCCACCATATTAGAGTCACTTTACACCATATAAGAGTCACTTTCCACCGTATATTGCTATAATTAACGTGAGAATATTATATATATATCCAATTTGACATCCTTTTACCACTTCTTGGTACTACTTTATATGAGTCAATTTTGGACTACATTTTGGCTCTAAACAACTATGTAAGTCACTTTCCACCATATTCGAGTCACTTTGCGCCGTATCAGAGTCACTTTCCACCATATATTGGTACAATTAACATGTGAACATTATATATATCCAATTCGACATCCTTTTACCACCTTTTGATACTACTTTTATACGACTCAATTTTGGGCCACATTTTGGCTCTAATCAACCATGTAATTCACTTTTGATAATATTAGAGTCACTTTGCACCTTATGAGAGTCACTTGCCACCATATATTGGTATAATTAACATGTTAACATCATATACATAAAATTTGACATCCTTTGACCACCTCTTGGTATCACTTTTATACGAGTCAATTTAGGCCCATAATTTGGCTCTAAACAACCATGTAAGTCACTTTCCACCATATTAGAGTCACTTTGCACCGTATAAGAGTCACCTTCCACCATATATTGGTACGATTAACAAGTGCACACCATACATATCCAATTTGACATCCTTTTACCACCTCTTGGTAACAATTTTATACTAGTAAATTTAGGCCCATGTTTTGGCTCTAAACAACCATGTAAGTCACTTTCCACCATATTAGAGTCACTTTACACCATATAAGAGTCAGTTTCCACCATATATTGCTATAATTAATGTGAGAACATTATATATATCCAATTTGGCATCCTTTTACCACTTCTTGGTCCTACTTCATATGAGTCAATTTTGGACTACATTTTGGCTCTAAACAACTATGTAAGTCACTTTCCACCATATTCGAGTCACTTTGCACCATATAATAGTCACTTTCCACCATATATTGGTACAATTAACATATGAACATTATATATATCCAATTCGACATCCTTTTACCACATTTTGGTAATACTTTTATACGACTCAATTTTGGGCCACATTTTGGCTCTAATCAACCATGTAATTCACTTTTGATAATATTAGAGTCACTTTGCACCTTATGAGAGTCACTTGCCACCATATATTGGTATAATTAACATGTTAACATCATATACATAAAATTTGACATCCTTTGACCATCTCTTGGTATCACTTTTATATGAGTCAATTTAGGCCCATAATTTGGCTCTAAACAACCATGTATGTCACTTTCCACCATATTAGAGTCATTTTGCACTGTATAAGAGTCACCTTTCACCATATATTTGTACGATTAACATGTGCACACCATACATATCCAATTTGACATCCTTTTATCGTATCTTGGTACCATTTTTATACGTGTCAATTTAGGCCCACATTTTGGCTCTAAACAACCATGTAAGTCACTTTCCACCATATTAGAGTCACTTTACACCATATAAGAGTCATTTTCCAGCATCTATTGCTACAATTAATATGTGAACATTATAAATATCCAATTTGACATCCTTTTACCACATCTTGGTACTACTTTTATATGAGTCAATTTTGGCCTACATTTTGGCTCTAAACAACTATCTAAGTCACTTTCCACCATATTCGAGTCACTTTGTGTCATAGAATTGTTACGTTCCACCATATTCAAGTCACTTTGCACCGTATAAGAGTCACTTTCAACAATATATTGGTACAATTAACATGTGAACATTATATATAACCAATTTGACATCCTTTTACCACATTTTGGTACTACTTTTATAGAACTCAATTTTCGGCCACATTTTGGCCCTAATCAACCATGTAAGTCACTTTTGATCATATTAGAGTCACTTTGCACCTTATGAGAGTCACTTGCCACTATATATTGGTATAATTAACATGTTAACATCATATACATCAACTTTGACATCCTTTGACCACCTCTTGGTACCACTTTTATACGAGTCAATTTAGGCCCATAATTTGGCTCTAAACAACCATGTAAGTCACTTTCTACCATATTAGAGTCACTTTGCACCGTATAAGAGTCACCTTTCACCATATATTGGTACTATTAACATGTGCACACCATACATATCCAATTTGATATTCTTTTACAACCTCTTGGTACCACTTTTATACGAGTCAATTTAGGCCCACATTTTGGCTCTAAACAACCATGTAAGTCACTTTCCACCATATTAGAGTCACTATAAGAGTCACTTTCCACCATATATTGCTACAATTAATATGTGAACATTATAAATATCCAATTTGACATCCTTTTACCACCTCTTGGTACTACTTTAATATGAGTCAATTTTGGCCTACATTTTGGCTCTAAACAACTATATAAGTCAGTTTCCACCATATTCGAGTCACTTTGTACCGTATAATTGTCACTTCCCCCATATTCGAGTCATTTTGCACCATATAAGAGTCACTTTCCACCATATATTGGTACAATTAACATGTGAACATTAGATATATTCAATTTGACATCTTTTTACCACCTTTTGGTACTTCTTTTATATGACTGAATGTTGGGCCAGATGTTGGCTCTAATCCACCATGTAAGTCACTTTTGATCATATTAGAGTCATTTTGCACCTTATGAGAGTCACTTACCACCATATATTGGTATAAATTAACATGTTAACATCATATACATCAAATTTCACATCCTTTTACCACGTCTTGGTACCACTTTTATACGAGTCAATTTAGGCCCATATTTTGGCTCTAAACAACCATGCAAGTCATTTTCCACCATATTAGAGTCACTTTGCACCGTATAAGAGTCACCTTCCACCATATATTGGTACGATTAACAAGTGCACACCATACATATCCAATTTGACATCCTTTTACCACCTCTTGGTAACAATTTTATACTAGTAAATTTAGGCCCACGTTTTGGCTCTAAACAACCATGTAAGTCACTTTCCACCATATTAGAGTCACTTTACACCATATAAGAGTCAGTTTCCACCATATATTGCTATAATTAACGTGAGAATATTATATATATCCAATTTGACATCCTTTTACCACTTCTTGGTACTACTTCATATGAGTCAATTTTGGACTACATTTTGGCTCTAAACAACTATGTAAGTCACTTTCCACCATATTCAAGTCACTTTGCGCCATATCAGAGTCACTTTCCACCATATATTGGTACAATTAACATGTGAACATTATATATATCCAATTCGACATCCTTTTACCACCTTTTGGTACTACTTTTATACGACTCAATTTTGGGCCACATTTTGGCTCTAATCAACCATGTAATTCACTTTTGATAATATTAGAGTCACTTTGCACCTTATGAGAGTCACTTGCCACCATATATTGGTATAATTAACATGTTAACATCATATACATAAAATTTGACATCCTTTGACCACCTCTTGGTATCACTTTTATACGAGTCAATTTAGGCCCATAATTTCGCTCTAAACAACCATGTAAGTCACTTTCCACCATATTAGAGTCACTTTGCACCGTATAAGAGTCACCTTCCACCATATATTGGTACGATTAACAAGTGCACACCATACATATCCAATTTGACATCCTTTTACCACCTCTTGGTAACAATTTTATACTAGTAAATTTAGGCCCACGTTTTGGCTCTAAACAACCATGTAAGTCACTTTCCACCATATTAGAGTCACTTTACACCATATAAGAGTCAGTTTCCACCATATATTGCTATAATTAACGTGAGAACATTATATATATCCAATTTGGCATCCTTTTACCACTTCTTGGTACTACTTCATATGAGTCAATTTTGGACTACATTTTGGATCTAAACAACTATGTAAGTCACTTTCCACCATATTCGAGTCACTTTGCGCCGTATAATAGTCACTTTCCACCATATATTGGTACAATTAACATATGAACATTATATATATCCAATTCGACATCCTTTTACCACATTTTGGTAATACTTTTATACGACTCAATTTTGGGCCACATTTTGGCTCTAATCAACCATGTAATTCACTTTTGATAATATTAGAGTCACATTGCACCTTATGAGAGTCACTTGCCACCATATATTGGTATAATTAACATGTTAACATCATATACATAAAATTTGACATCCTTTGACCACCTCTTGGTATCACTTTTATACGAGTCAATTTAGGCCCATAATTTGGCTCTAAACAACCATGTATGTCACTTTCCACCATATTAGAGTCATTTTGCACTGTATATGAGTCACCTTTCACCATATATTTGTACGATTAACATGTGCACACCATACATATCCAATTTGACATCCTTTTATCATCTCTTGGTACCACTCTTATACGTGTCAATTTAGGCCCACATTTTGGCTCTAAACAACCATGTAAGTCACTTTCCACCATATTAGAGTCACTTTACACCATATAAGAGTCATTTTCCACCATCTATTGCTACAATTAATATGTGAACATTATAAATATCCAATTTGACATCCTTTTACCACCTCTTGGTACTACTTTTATATGAGTCAATTTTGGCCTACATTTTGGCTCTAAACAACTATGTAAGTCACTTTCCACCATATTCGAGTCACTTTGTGTCATAGAATTGTTACGTTCCACCATATTCAAGTCACTTTGCACCGTATAAGAGTCACTTTCAACAATATATTGGTACAATTAACATGTGAACATTATATATAACCAATTTGACATCCTTTTACCACATTTTGGTACTACTTTTATAGGACTCAATTTTGGGCCACATTTTGGCCCTAATCAACCATGTAAGTCACTTTTGATCATATTAGAGTCACTTTGCACCTTATGAGAGTCACTTGCCACTATATATTGGGATAATTAACATGTTAACATCATATACATCAACTTTGACATCCTTTGACCACCTCTTGGTACCACTTTTATACGAGTAAATTTAGGCCCATAATTTGGCTCTAAACAACCATGTAAGTTACTTTCCACCATATTAGAGTCACTTTGCACCGTATAAGAGTCACCTTTCACCATATATTGGTACTATTAACATGTGCACACCATACATATCCAATTTGATATCCTTTTACAACCTCTTGGTACCACTTTTATACGAGTCAATTTAGGCCCACATTTTGGCTCTAAAGAACCATGTAAGTCATTTTCCACCATATTAGAGTCACTTTACACCATATAAGAGTCACTTTCCACCATATATTGCTACAATTAATATGTGAACATTATAAATATCCAATTTGACATTCTTTTACCACCTCTTGGTACTACTTTAATATGAGTCAATTTTGGCCTACATTTTGGCTCTAAACAACTATATAAGTCAGTTTCCACCATATTCGAGTCACTTTGTACCGTACAATTGTCACTTCCCCCATATTCGAGTCACTTTGCACCATATAAGAGTCACTTTCCACCATATATTGGTACAATTAACATGTGAACATTAGATATATTCAATTTGACATCCTTTTACCACCTTTTGGTACTTCTTTTATATGACTGAATTTTGGGCCACATGTTGGCTCTAATCAACCATGTAAGTCACTTTTGATCATATTAGAGTCATTTTGCACCTTATGAGAGTCACTTACCACCATATATTGGTATAAATTGACATGTTAACATCATATACATCAAATTTGACATCCTTTTACCACGTCTTGGTACCACTTTTATACGAGTCAATTTAGACCCATATTTTGGCTCTAAACAACCATGCAAGTCACTTTCCACCATATTAGAGTCACTTTGCACCGTATAAGAGTCACCTTCCACCATATATTGGTACGATTAACAAGTGCACCCCATACATATCCAATTTGACATCCTTTTACCACCTCTTGGTAACAATTTTATACTAGTAAATTTAGGCCCACGTTTTGGCTCTAAACAACCATGTAATTCACTTTCCACCATATTAGAGTCACTTTACACCATATAAGAGTCAGTTTCCACCATATATTGCTATAATTAACGTGAGAACATTATATATATCCAATTTGACATCCTTTTACCACTTCTTGGTACTACTTTATATGAGTCAATTTTGGACTACATTTTGGCTCTAAACAACTATGTAAGTCACTTTCCACCATATTCGAGTGACTTTGCACCGTATAATAGTCACTTTCCACCATATATTGGTACAATTAACATGTGAACATTATATATATCCAATTCGACATCCTTTTACCACCTTTTGGTACTACTTTTATACGACTCAATTTTGGGCCACATTTTGGCTCTAATCAACCATGTAATTCACTTTTGATAATATTAGAGTCACATTGCACCTTATGAGAGTCACTTGCCACCATATATTGGTATAATTAACATGTTAACATCATATACATAAAATTTGACATCCTTTGACCACCTCTTGGTATCACTTTTATACGAGTCAATTTAGGCCCATAATTTGGCTCTAAACAACCATGTATGTCACTTTCCACCATATTAGAGTCATTTTGCACTGTATATGAGTCACCTTTCACCATATATTTGTACGATTAACATGTGCACACCATACATATCCAATTTGACATCCTTTTATCATCTCTTGGTACCACTCTTATACGTGTCAATTTAGGCCCACATTTTGGCTCTAAACAACCATGTAAGTCACTTTCCACCATATTAGAGTCACTTTACACCATATAAGAGTCATTTTCCACCATCTATTGCTACAATTAATATCTGAACATTATAAATATCCAATTTGACATCCTTTTACCACCTCTTGGTACTACTTTTATATGAGTCAATTTTGGCCTACATTTTGGCTCTAAACAACTATGTAAGTCACTTTCCACCATATTCGAGTCACTTTGTGTCATAGAATTGTTACGTTCCACCATATTCAAGTCACTTTGCACCGTATAAGAGTCACTTTCAACAATATATTGGTACAATTAACATGTGAACATTATATATAACCAATTTGACATCCTTTTACCACATTTTGGTACTACTTTTATAGGACTCAATTTTGGGCCACATTTTGGCCCTAATCAACCATGTAAGTCACTTTTGATCATATTAGAGTCACTTTGCACCTTATGAGAGTCACTTGCCACTATATATTGGTATAATTAACATGTTAACATCATATACATCAACTTTGACTTCCTTTGACCACCTCTTGGTACCACTTTTATACGAGTAAATTTAGGCCCATAATTTGGCTCTAAACAACCATGTAAGTTACTTTCCACCATATTAGAGTCACTTTGCACCGTATAAGAGTCACCTTTCACCATATATTGGTACTATTAACATGTGCACACCATACATATCCAATTTGACATCCTTTTACCACCTCTTGGTAACAATTTTATACTAGTAAATTTAGGCCCACGTTTTGGCTCTAAACAACCATGTAAGTCACTTTCCACCATATTAGAGTCACTTTACACCATATAAGAGTCAGTTTCCACCATATATTGCTATAATTAACGTGAGAATATTATATATATCCAATTTGACATCCTTTTACCACTTCTTGGTACTACTTCATATGAGTCAATTTTGGACTACATTTTGGCTCTAAACAACTATGTAAGTCACTTTCCACCATATTCAAGTCACTTTGCGCCATATCAGAGTCACTTTCCACCATATATTGGTACAATTAACATGTGAACATTATATATATCCAATTCGACATCCTTTTACCACCTTTTGGTACTACTTTTATACGACTCAATTTTGGGCCACATTTTGGCTCTAATCAACCATGTAATTCACTTTTGATAATATTAGAGTCACTTTGCACCTTATGAGAGTCACTTGCCACCATATATTGGTATAATTAACATGTTAACATCATATACATAAAATTTGACATCCTTTGACCACCTCTTGGTATCACTTTTATACGAGTCAATTTAGGCCCATAATTTCGCTCTAAACAACCATGTAAGTCACTTTCCACCATATTAGAGTCACTTTGCACCGTATAAGAGTCACCTTCCACCATATATTGGTACGATTAACAAGTGCACACCATACATATCCAATTTGACATCCTTTTACCACCTCTTGGTAACAATTTTATACTAGTAAGTTTAGGCCCACGTTTTGGCTCTAAACAACCATGTAAGTCACTTTCCACCATATTAGAGTCACTTTACACCATATAAGAGTCAGTTTCCACCATATATTGCTATAATTAACGTGAGAACATTATATATATCCAATTTGGCATCCTTTTACCACTTCTTGGTACTACTTCATATGAGTCAATTTTGGACTACATTTTGGATCTAAACAACTATGTAAGTCACTTTCCACCATATTCGAGTCACTTTGCGCCGTATAATAGTCACTTTCCACCATATATTGGTACAATTAACATATGAACATTATATATATCCAATTCGACATCCTTTTACCACATTTTGGTAATACTTTTATACGACTCAATTTTGGGCCACATTTTGGCTCTAATCAACCATGTAATTCACTTTTGATAATATTAGAGTCACATTGCACCTTATGAGAGTCACTTGCCACCATATATTGGTATAATTAACATGTTAACATCATATACATAAAATTTGACATCCTTTGACCACCTCTTGGTATCACTTTTATACGAGTCAATTTAGGCCCATAATTTGGCTCTAAACAACCATGTATGTCACTTTCCACCATATTAGAGTCATTTTGCACTGTATATGAGTCACCTTTCACCATATATTTGTACGATTAACATGTGCACACCATACATATCCAATTTGACATCCTTTTATCATCTCTTGGTACCACTCTTATACGTGTCAATTTAGGCCCACATTTTGGCTCTAAACAACCATGTAAGTCACTTTCCACCATATTAGAGTCACTTTACACCATATAAGAGTCATTTTCCACCATCTATTGCTACAATTAATATGTGAACATTATAAATATCCAATTTGACATCCTTTTACCACCTCTTGGTACTACTTTTATATGAGTCAATTTTGGCCTACATTTTGGCTCTAAACAACTATGTAAGTCACTTTCCACCATATTCGAGTCACTTTGTGTCATAGAATTGTTACGTTCCACCATATTCAAGTCACTTTGCACCGTATAAGAGTCACTTTCAACAATATATTGGTACAATTAACATGTGAACATTATATATAACCAATTTGACATCCTTTTACCACATTTTGGTACTACTTTTATAGGACTCAATTTTGGGCCACATTTTGGCCCTAATCAACCATGTAAGTCACTTTTGATCATATTAGAGTCACTTTGCACCTTATGAGAGTCACTTGCCACTATATATTGGGATAATTAACATGTTAACATCATATACATCAACTTTGACATCCTTTGACCACCTCTTGGTACCACTTTTATACGAGTAAATTTAGGCCCATAATTTGGCTCTAAACAACCATGTAAGTTACTTTCCACCATATTAGAGTCACTTTGCACCGTATAAGAGTCACCTTTCACCATATATTGGTACTATTAACATGTGCACACCATACATATCCAATTTGATATCCTTTTACAACCTCTTGGTACCACTTTTATACGAGTCAATTTAGGCCCACATTTTGGCTCTAAAGAACCATGTAAGTCATTTTCCACCATATTAGAGTCACTTTACACCATATAAGAGTCACTTTCCACCATATATTGCTACAATTAATATGTGAACATTATAAATATCCAATTTGACATTCTTTTACCACCTCTTGGTACTACTTTAATATGAGTCAATTTTGGCCTACATTTTGGCTCTAAACAACTATATAAGTCAGTTTCCACCATATTCGAGTCACTTTGTACCGTACAATTGTCACTTCCCCCATATTCGAGTCACTTTGCACCATATAAGAGTCACTTTCCACCATATATTGGTACAATTAACATGTGAACATTAGATATATTCAATTTGACATCCTTTTACCACCTTTTGGTACTTCTTTTATATGACTGAATTTTGGGCCACATGTTGGCTCTAATCAACCATGTAAGTCACTTTTGATCATATTAGAGTCATTTTGCACCTTATGAGAGTCACTTACCACCATATATTGGTATAAATTGACATGTTAACATCATATACATCAAATTTGACATCCTTTTACCACGTCTTGGTACCACTTTTATACGAGTCAATTTAGACCCATATTTTGGCTCTAAACAACCATGCAAGTCACTTTCCACCATATTAGAGTCACTTTGCACCGTATAAGAGTCACCTTCCACCATATATTGGTACGATTAACAAGTGCACCCCATACATATCCAATTTGACATCCTTTTACCACCTCTTGGTAACAATTTTATACTAGTAAATTTAGGCCCACGTTTTGGCTCTAAACAACCATGTAATTCACTTTCCACCATATTAGAGTCACTTTACACCATATAAGAGTCAGTTTCCACCATATATTGCTATAATTAACGTGAGAACATTATATATATCCAATTTGACATCCTTTTACCACTTCTTGGTACTACTTTATATGAGTCAATTTTGGACTACATTTTGGCTCTAAACAACTATGTAAGTCACTTTCCACCATATTCGAGTGACTTTGCACCGTATAATAGTCACTTTCCACCATATATTGGTACAATTAACATGTGAACATTATATATATCCAATTCGACATCCTTTTACCACCTTTTGGTACTACTTTTATACGACTCAATTTTGGGCCACATTTTGGCTCTAATCAACCATGTAATTCACTTTTGATAATATTAGAGTCACATTGCACCTTATGAGAGTCACTTGCCACCATATATTGGTATAATTAACATGTTAACATCATATACATAAAATTTGACATCCTTTGACCACCTCTTGGTATCACTTTTATACGAGTCAATTTAGGCCCATAATTTGGCTCTAAACAACCATGTATGTCACTTTCCACCATATTAGAGTCATTTTGCACTGTATATGAGTCACCTTTCACCATATATTTGTACGATTAACATGTGCACACCATACATATCCAATTTGACATCCTTTTATCATCTCTTGGTACCACTCTTATACGTGTCAATTTAGGCCCACATTTTGGCTCTAAACAACCATGTAAGTCACTTTCCACCATATTAGAGTCACTTTACACCATATAAGAGTCATTTTCCACCATCTATTGCTACAATTAATATGTGAACATTATAAATATCCAATTTGACATCCTTTTACCACCTCTTGGTACTACTTTTATATGAGTCAATTTTGGCCTACATTTTGGCTCTAAACAACTATGTAAGTCACTTTCCACCATATTCGAGTCACTTTGTGTCATAGAATTGTTACGTTCCACCATATTCAAGTCACTTTGCACCGTATAAGAGTCACTTTCAACAATATATTGGTACAATTAACATGTGAACATTATATATAACCAATTTGACATCCTTTTACCACATTTTGGTACTACTTTTATAGGACTCAATTTTGGGCCACATTTTGGCCCTAATCAACCATGTAAGTCACTTTTGATCATATTAGAGTCACTTTGCACCTTATGAGAGTCACTTGCCACTATATATTGGTATAATTAACATGTTAACATCATATACATCAACTTTGACTTCCTTTGACCACCTCTTGGTACCACTTTTATACGAGTAAATTTAGGCCCATAATTTGGCTCTAAACAACCATGTAAGTTACTTTCCACCATATTAGAGTCACTTTGCACCGTATAAGAGTCACCTTTCACCATATATTGGTACTATTAACATGTGCACACCATACATATCCAATTTGATATCCTTTTACAACCTCTTGGTACCACTTTTATACAAGTCAATTTAGGCCCACATTTTGGCTCTAAAGAACCATGTAAGTCATTTTCCACCATATTAGAGTCACTTTACACCATATAAGAGTCACTTTCCACCATATATTGCTACAATTAATATGTGAACATTATAAATATCCAATTTGACATTCTTTTACCACCTCTTGGTACTACTTTAATATGAGTCAATTTTGGCCTACATTTTGGCTCTAAACAACTATATAAGTCAGTTTCCACCATATTCGAGTCACTTTGTACCGTACAATTGTCACTTCCCCCATTTTCGAGTCACTTTGCACCATATAAGAGTCACTTTCCACCATATATTGGTACAATTAACATGTGAACATTAGATATATTCAATTTGACATCCTTTTACCACCTTTTGGTACTTCTTTTATATGACTGAATTTTGGGCCACATGTTGGCTCTAATCAACCATGTAAGTCACTTTTGATCATATTAGAGTCATTTTGCACCTTATGAGAGTCACTTACCACCATATATTGGTATAAATTGACATGTTAACATCATATACATCAAATTTGACATCCTTTTACCACGTCTTGGTACCACTTTTATACGAGTCAATTTAGACCCATATTTTGGCTCTAAACAACCATGCAAGTCACTTTCCACCATATTAGAGTCACTTTGCACCGTATAAGAGTCACCTTCCACCATATATTGGTACGATTAACAAGTGCACCCCATACATATCCAATTTGACATCCTTTTACCACCTCTTGGTAACAATTTTATACTAGTAAATTTAGGCCCACGTTTTAGCTCTAAACAACCATGTAATTCACTTTCCACCATATTAGAGTCACTTTACACCATATAAGAGTCAGTTTCCACCATATATTGCTATAATTAACGTGAGAACATTATATATATCCAATTTGACATCCTTTTACCACTTCTTGGTACTACTTTATATGAGTCAATTTTGGACTACATTTTGGCTCTAAACAACTATGTAAGTCACTTTCCACCATATTCGAGTGACTTTGCACCGTATAAGAGTCACTTTCCACCATATATTGGTACAATTAACATGTGAACATTATATATATCCAATTCGACATCCTTTTACCACCTTTTGGTACTACTTTTATACGACTCAATTTTGGGCCACATTTTGGCTCTAATCAACCATGTAATTCACTTTTGATAATATTAGAGTCACTTTGCACCTTATGAGAGTCACTTGCCACCATATATTGGTATAATTAACATGTTAACATCATATACATAAAATTTGACATCCTTTGACCACCTCTTAGTATCACTTTTATACGAGTCAATTTAGGCCCATAATTTGGCTCTAAACAACCATGTAAGTCACTTTCCACCATATTAGAGTCACTTTGCACCGTATAAGAGTCACCTTCCACCATATTTTGGTACGATTAACAAGTGCACACCATACATATCCAATTTGACATCCTTTTACCACCTCTTGTTAACAATTTTATACTAGTAAATTTAGGCCCACGTTTTGGCTCTAAACAACCATGTAAGTCACTTTCCACCATATTAGAGTCACTTTACACCATATAAGAGTCAGTTTCCACCATATATTGCTATAATTAATGGGAGAACATTATATATATCCAATTTGACATCCTTTTACCACTTCTTGGTACTACTTCATATGAGTCAATTTTGGACTACATTTTGGCTCTAAAAAACTATGTAAGTCACTTTCCACCATATTCGAGTCACTTTGCGCCGTATAAGAGTCACTTTCCACCATATATTGGTACAATTAACATGTGAACATTATATATATCCAATTCGACATCATTTTACCACCTTTTGGTACTACTTTTATACGACTCAATTTTGGGCCACATTTTGGCTCTAATCAACCATGTAATTCACTTTAGATAATATTAGAGTCACTTTGCACCTTATGAGAGTCACTTGCCACCATATATTGGTATAATTAACATGTTAACATCATATACATAAAATTTGACATCCTTTGACCACCTCTTGGTATCACTTTTATACGAGTCAATTTAGGCCCATAATTTGGCTCTAAACAACCATGTATGTCACTTTCCACCATATTAGAGTCATTTTGCACTGTATAAGAGTCACCTTTCACCATATATTTGTACGATTAACATGTGCACACCATACATATCCAATTTGACATCCTTTTATCATCTCTTGGCACCACTTTTATACGTGTCAATTTAGGCCCACATTTTGGCTCTAAACAACCATGTAAGTCACTTTCCACCATATTAGAGTCACTTTACACCATATAAGAGTCATTTTCCACCATCTATTGCTACAATTAATATATGAACATTATAAATATCCAATTTGACATCCTTTTACCACCTCTTGGTACTACTTTTATATGAGTCAATTTTGGCCTACATTTTGGCTCTAAACAACTATGTGAGTCACTTTCCACCATATTCGAGTCACTTTGTGTCATAGAATTGTTACGTTCCACCATATTCAAGTCACTTTGCACTGTATTAGAGTCACTTTCAACAATATATTGGTACAACTAACATGTGAACATTATATATAACCAATTTGACATCCTTTTACCACATTTTGGTACTACTTTTATAGGACTCAATTTTGGGCCACATTTTGGCCCTAATCAACCATGTAAGTCACTTTTGATCATATTAGATTCACTTTGCACCTTATGAGAGTCACTTGCCACTATATATTGGTATAATTAACATGTTAACATCATATACATCAACTTTGACATCCTTTGACCACCTCTTGGTACCACTTTTATACGAGTCAATTTAGGCCCATAATTTGGCTCTAAACAACCATGTAAGTCACTTTCCACCATATTAGAGTCACTTTGCACCGTATAAGAGTCACCTTTCACCATATATTGGTACTATTAACATGTGCACACCATACATATCCAATTTGATATCCTTTTACAACCTCTTGGTACCACTTTTATACGAGTCAATTTAGGCCCACATTTTGGCTCTAAACAACCATGTAAGTCACTTTCCACCATATTAGAGTCACTTTACACCATATAAGAGTCACTTTCCACCATATATTGCTACAATTAATATGTGAACATTATAAATATCCAATTTGACATCCTTTTACCACCTCTTGGTACTACTTTAATATGAGTCAATTTTGGCCTACATTTTGGCTCTAAACAACTATATAAGTCAGTTTCCACCATATTCGAGTCACTTTGTACCGTACAATTGTCACTTCCCCCATATTCGAGTCACTTTGCACCATATAAGAGTCACTTTCCACCATATATTGGTACAATTAACATGTGAACATTAGATATATTCAATTTGACATCCTTTTACCACCTTTTGGTACTTCTTTTATATGATTGAATTTTGGGCCACATGTTGGCTCTAATCAACCATGTAAGTCACTTTTGATCATATAAGAGTCACTTACCACCATATATTGGTATAAATTAACATGTTAACATCATATACATCAAATTTGACATCCTTTTACCACGTCTTGGTACCACTTTTATACGAGTCAATTTAGGCCCATATTTTGGCTCTAAACAACCATGTAAGTCACTTTCCACCATATTAGAGTCACTTTGCACCGTATAAGAGTCACCTTCCACCATATATTGGTACGATTAACAAGTGCACACCATACATATCCAATTTGACATCCTTTTACCACCTCTTGGTAACAATTTTATACTAGTAAATTTAGACCCACGTTTTGGCTCTAAACAACCATGTAAGTCACTTTCCACCATATTAGAGTCACTTTACACCATATAAGAGTCAGTTTCCACCATATATTGCTATAATTAACGTGAGAACATTATATATATCCAATTTGACATCCTTTTACCACTTCTTGGTACTACTTCATATGAGTCAATTTTGGACTACATTTTGGCTCTAAACAACTATGTAAGTCACTTTCCACCATATTCGAGTCACTTTGCCCCTTTTAAGAGTCACTTTCCACCATATATTGGTACAATTAACAAGTGAACATTATATATATCCAATTCGACATCCTTTTACCACCTTTTGGTACTACTTTTATATGACTCAATTTTGGGCCACATTTTGGCTCTAATCAACAATGTAATTCACTTTTGATAATATTAGAGTCACTTTGCACCTTATGAGAGTCACTTGCCACCATATATTGGTATAATTAACATGTTAACATCATATACATAAAATTCGACATCCTTTGACCACCTCTTGGTATCACTTTTATACGAGTCAATTTAGGCCCATAATTTGGCTCTAAACAACCATGTATGTCAGTTTCCACCATATTAGAGTCATTTGGCACTGTATAAGAGTCACCTTTCACCATATATTTGTATGATTAAAATGTGCACACAATACATATCCAATTTGACATCCTTTTATCATCTCTTGGTACCACTTTTATACGTGTCAATTTAGGCCCACATTTTGGCTCTAAACAACCATGTAAGTCACTTTCCACCATATTAGAGTCACTTTACACCATATAAGAGTCATTTTCCACCATCTATTGCTACAATTAATATTTGAACATTATAAATATCCAATTTGACATCCTTTTACCACCTCTTGGTACTACTTTTATATGAGTCAATTTTGGCCTACATTTTGGCTCTAAACAACTATGTAAGTCACTTTCCACCATATTCGAGTCACTTTGTGTCATAAAATTGTTACGTTCCACCATATTCAAGTCACTTTGCACCGTATAAGAGTCACTTTCAACCATATATTGGTACAATTAACATGTGAACATTATATATAACCAATTTGACATCCTTTTACCACATTTTGGTACTACTTTTACAGGACTCCAAACCCGGGTCAGAAGTTTGGGGTCCATAACACAAACATAATATATCAACCTGTATAAGAAATATTATTTATAATGACCCTGCTTCATAAACCACGGATCGCAGCAGGTTAAAGTGTGAAAACAAGCCACAACCTTAATTTATTACATCGTACCAAATCCCAACTAATTTAACTTACAATTGATAATATAATCATTCTTACAATCTAACTATCCCTTTACCGCATGAAACTTCTGCTAGCTCGATTCAACTCGACTGGAACCTTAGGCCGCACTTTAGACTGAGGAACCTCACTATCATCCATATTCTTTTCAACTGTAACATATATAAAAGATTCGCAAGGGTGAGTTAACTAGCTCAGCAAGTCACGATAACAATAACTGTAGTTAAACAATGATCAAATGAGATGATTCAAAGGAATCAAGTTTCTTTTTAACTAAACATTAGAATTGGATATTCATTTTAAGTTTTAAAAACCAAGGTTAGGCCGCTGATCAGTCACGCACTAACCCCGAGCAAGCACACAACACTGCTCTAATTACCGGATCCAAGGCACACATTGGCCTAACTTGACCATTGGTATGGTCTGACCACGAATCTGGTCCACATATATAAAAATTGTCCAATCCTAAAGCAGTTAACCATGATAACAATATGATTCAATAAAACAAAATCATAATTAATAATGATTAAACATTTGCATAAAAATGTAAGGAAATTCATGGACATCTCAAGGGTATATCAGGGTATGTATAAGAAACGGTTTTCCAGTTTGTAAAATGATCAGGTATTGGTCCAGTAATGATTTTTCAGGGTATAGCTCTTTGATGTTATAAAGAATAGTTAAGGTATAGAAATTTCTGTGTTTTCAAATAGTTTTGTTTCAGTGTTTGGTGTTTGGTAGTTATACATTTGGGGAGTAATATCATATTTGGGTGGTTTGGTATCTGAAAATCAATGAAGGATGATTTACAAAGAATAAGGCTTATGGCTCAAGATCAAGAGAAATCAGGATTCAAGGTTAAATAGTTGATAACACTTGTAATATAAGACAGGAGTTGTTTTAAATAATAGTGACATGTTTTGAAACAGTTCGAAACTAATTGCAATATATCTTGAAGAAAAGTTCGGAAGTACTTGCCTTATAAGGCTTTACAACTATTATTGATCAACTCTGAGCCGACTCTGTTGCTCAGGCTCTAACGCCTAACCACTAGATCCCATTGGATTCAACTTCGACACTTAGGTCTTTTTGTAGAAACTCTACTGAACTCGTCAATTGACCATTAGGTTATCTTTAGTCCATCGTCCACTTTCAGGTTCTCGATCATAACCTACAGGTCGAAATGCCCTACGTTAGACGTCTAGGTATGCTTGACATATCCTCGATACTAATCCTTACCCAACGATATTCAAACCCAACTCGTAATTATTCATATTAGAATAACACAGAAAACAATTATAGTTCATATTCTCGAAATCGATCCAATTTCATTTTCAGAAAATACGTATACTCGTCATTTTACGAAATTAGGGTTACTGTGTTTTGGTCAAAACATACAACACAACATACAATCAGGTTCTGTATAAACATACGTATATGTATTTACTTATACTCGCTCGACGTCCCGATAATCCTCGGATACGCTCTCGTATTTCCGTAGTTCGATTTTCCCGGAAATCGGGCAGCGTCCCCTTTGTTTATCGGACTACCCGTCGAAACATCAATCGACGTTAATTCAACAACAACTCAATCACAACTCGCAAATTCCAATCACTGATACAATTTAGTAATTACAACCAACTTAACCATCACGATTCAATATTTATTAATTAGCCATTTCGATCTAGAATAGAAACACAACACTACTTTTATTTAATAAAAATATTAGGACTCAGAATCGTGTCATCACCGTCCACCGTCGACTCACCGAAGTTCACCGTCGACGGCGGTAAAATTTATCGGTGTCCGATACGTGTCGGGTTTCCAAATAAATTTCACCGATTAGCTTTTATAATTTCCCGCACAGCAATCATTTTTATTTCATGAATTAAAGTCAATTAATTCTGCAGAAAATGAATAAATAATTAAAAAATAAAGATAATTTCCACATAGCAATTGAACCGAAGCACAGGACATCAATGGAACATACACGCATAACCAGGAACAACCGCATAGGGGTCGCCGTGCCGGAAAAGCCGGCAGCAACCAACAGCAGAGGCGGTGAAAGGAAGGGAACAGGGACTACAACAATTACACATAACTCAATCGCGTATACACATATATATACGTATATATACACTAATTGAGTAAAGGCAAAACGGAGCAGTCACCGGAGTCGACCGAGAGCCGCAGGCAGCAGAGACCACCATGCGACAACAACAGAACAAGGCGGTGGTAAAATACCGAAGCACAACGGCGATACGGACCGAAAAAAAAGGGAACAAGGAACAGAACAAGAAATGGGAGTAGCCGAGATAGAGAAGGGGAGATTAATGTTTATTTATTATTTATTTTATTTTTTTTAACTTCTCAGTTGTACAAAGCAGTGCAGTACACCTGATAGTACAATGGTTAGTACAATTCCTGTATTACGAAAATTTAACGGTTCCTTTTTGCCCCGAAATTCGAAATTAACGAAACGAGGTGTGAATAAAACAACCCCCGAAAATTACGAAAATATTTTTAAAATATCATAAGTATCCCGGAGTTTATAAAAACATAAATTTCGTAATTTTAAAATAATTTCTGAAATACAATTTATACTCGTATTTCTCATTTAATGAACCGAGGTGTACTTAAAACAGATTCAGAAAATCACGAAAATAATCTTAAAATATTACAATTATCCCAAAGTTAATAAAAACATGAATTTTTAAATTTTTAAATGATTTTTAAAATGCACTTTATATCCGCTTTTATCAATGAAACGAACCGACGAGCGCGTGAAATTAATCCCGAAAATTTCCAAAATAATTTTAAAATTCTCGGAATATTCCCAACTTAAATAAATGTGAGTTTCATAATTTTTTTGAAGAATTGTAGAATTAAATATGAATTTTACAAATAAAAGCATTCAGAAAATCATTTAAAGATAAATAATTCATAATATATTGATTTCTTAATTTTATAAAATCCTAAAAATAATTATTATAATTATAAAACCATAAAAACAATTTTAGAGACACTTCAAATATTTATACAAATAAATTTGCTTAAATCCATTTTTTTTTAAATTGAAACAATTAAATATGATCGCATACTTAATCGCGCGGACAATCCGCTACACTAGAAATCACATATGGATAATAATCAAACAACACATAGCGGTAAAAACCAACACACATATTTTATTTATTTAATAATTTCCATAGTTGCATAATTAAATAATTTAAAAAGATTACACGAGTCGTTATAACCTTCCCCCCTTAAAAAGATTCTGTCCTCAGAATCTGGTCTAGTTACATAAGTGAGGATATTTGTCAAGCATATCTGACTCTAATTTCTAAGTAGACCCTTCTATTCGAGGGTTCAAATGTACTCTCAACATGGATCTTTCTTGATTCGCTGGGAGAGAGTGTACTCATTTCCAAGGACTTGCCTTTGACGATCAAGAATTTGGATTGATCACTATATGTAGAACAACTTGGACAAGAGCCCCATTGGCTTCTGATCAATCACTTAATTCAAACCCAATACTTATCACTTTAATATTGCCAAGTAAAATACATTAGATGTACACACGGGTGTGACGGTCATATAATTTATGAACGACTTTATCTATATTTATCAATACTTCGAAGGGTTCACTAATTTTAGGACTTAGCTTGTCCCTTCTACTCAAACTTATCCAATTTCTTTCAAGACGACACTTTTACTAACACTACTGGTCCATTTCTATACATATACATTCTCTCAATATAATTTCGTTTTCTTTCTTTGTCTACTCTGAGCTGCTTCAACTAATAGCATTACGCTCTTGGCGTGCCGATTTAACTTTAGGATTTAACAACTTTCTTTTCCCCACTTTATCCTAATAGAAATGGGGACCTACACTTGCGTTCACACAAAACTTGATACAGTGGCATTTCAAAGCTGACATTGCTGATAAATGATCGTTCCAATGTTCCTTAAAACTCACTTCTCCACATATCTTACATTTCCTGCATCACTTCCGTACTTTAACTCTCCGTTGAAGGATGATAGGCGGTGCTCATTTTCAACTTGGTTTCCAAATATTTAAACATCTCTTACTTTTTCTTTTTCATCAGTTAAGGCTGAAAAGTAATCTCATATTTTCATGTACTGTTATTTTTAAATATTTGAACTTCAGATTTCACTATTTCTAATTCATTTATTAACTCCTTGGTGGTCTTAATTACATCCAATCCTTTCTGTCGGTACAAAGCATCTGTTACCATACGGCTTTGCTTAGGTAGTTATTAATGGATTACTTCAGAATCTTTTGTTAATCTTAGTCAAAATTTCATTCTTGAAGACTCAACATATAGTTGCTTTCCTTCTGATCTTTAGAGAAAAATCCTTGGGCATTCCACGCAGATCTTCGTATTCTTTGAGTAACTGAGGATGTTATCAATAAATACAATTTGCTTATCCCAGTATTCCCTATACACCATGATCCATAATTCCTTATAGACAACTGATACACTTGTTATTTCTGATAATATTACTGGAGCTTGCAATACTTATAACTTATTTTAATCGTAATCTCTGTTATGTCCTCATGTCGGATCTTAAGCTAATTCTCGATATATAACACACTTCTTGAATTAGGTCTCATAAGTAATCAATTCTTTATAGGGTCTCACTTCTTCTTATTCCTTGTTTTGTTAAACTCCCACCTCACGATTCGCCTCTTGTAAAGTCACTTCCTGGATCTGCTTTATCCACTAGGCGTTTCAATATTTTGTTTTAACTCTTTGACCCGTCCAACACCTCCTGATCTATCTTGAAATTTCCTTCTTATACTTGGTTATCACTATTTTTTTTAAATTTCCATATATCTTCGCGTCTCTTCAAAAATTAAATACTTAATATTGTGAATTCCATGTGAAATCTTATTTCTTAATTCTTCTACTTGTAGCATTCCAGTGCTGGAAGAAAATCTGAAGATACCGTGATCGTTTTTCCTGGGCGCATAAATTTCATTTTTCTAGCTACTAACATCGTGATCCATTATCTTCTCTTGACATTTTATCTTTCCCTTCACAACTTCAACTGAAAGGTCACACTATCCATCTTTCTTCCTTTTGGATTATGAACTTTAGCTTCAAATTCCAACTTCGAGAATTCTATAGTTAATACTTCTGATGTAGTCTCTATGTTCGTTCTCTCCTTTTTGTTTATCACTTGCCACTACATTTGTGAATACTTACTTTAAACTCTTATGGTCCGTATAAATCTTACACCTTTCTCCTTACATATCCTGTTTCTCAATCACTCAAAGCAAATATGATTACTGCTAGTCCTGATGGTGAGTAGGATACTTCTGCTCATAAGGTTTCAGTTGTCTAGGTGCATAACGTTATTGTGCTGCATCAACACACATCCTATTCCCTTATGAGAAGCATCACTATAAACTACCAAACCTCCTTGATACTTTTAAATTGATAAAACAGGTGCTAAAACCATTCTTTCATTTAACTCCGCAAAACTTTCCCTTCACCCTTCTTCATTTCACAACACTTCTTGTTTTTCCTGGTTAGCTTCGTTCAAGATATTGCAACTTTCAAGAAATCTTGCACAAATTTCCGATAGTAACCGGCCCAAGATAGAACTTCTTACTTTTGTTGGTGTTTCTGGTCTCTTTTCATTCATAGTAGTTTTAACTGCTGCTGAATTTCTTTTGATCTTTTCTATATTGACTATTTATGCTAAGAACTATATTTCATACAACTTCTTTCTTCTCCAACTTCTCAGTCTTCATTAAATGCTTTGCATGGTACTCCGTTGACTTTAAGTATCATAACTATAGCTTACCCGAATATTCCTTAAAGGTTCTGTCCATCCAGTTCAAATAATACTGGTATATTGGTTAATCCAATTGACGATACGAGAACAGTACTTAGTTCTGAAAATCATTTTTGATATATCCATAGGTTCAATCTTCAGTTGGTGACATACCAAGTCTTAAATCAATCTCATAAAAGTACTTTGCTTCTTTCGTTTGATCAAACAAATCATTGGGTCAAGGTAACAGATACTTGTTCTTGATAGTAAACTTGTTGAGCTCTTTCTAGTCGACGCATAATCACATACTTCCATCTTTATTATTAACATTTAATATCGGTGCACCTTATGGGGTACCCTAGGTCTAATCGCTTCTTCTTCTAGCATATCTTGCATTTACTTTGCAAACTCCTTCACTTTAAATGGCGCCATTCTATGCGGGGCCTTGTATACTGGCTTCATTTCAGGTGCTAAATCAGTCACGAACTCAGTTTCTATATTCGAAGGAAATGTTGATAACTCATCAAAAAAAACATATCTTGAAACTCCTTAATTACTATAAAATCTTCATACTTTGTTTGCTTCCGACTTTTATATATTCCATAATCACCATAAAGCTCATATCTTGATCACCGCAATTATTATTAACCAATTCATTACCTTATTTCATCTTCTGAACCTCCTCACCTTCTCATTTGGCATCCCCAGAATTATCCTTTCACCACAATGGTCTGTCCGGAAATCACGCTTTAGTATTGAATCCATTCCTTAGAATAATGTCAAATCCTCTTATCTTCCATGATATCACTTTTTCACAACTTATTGCCAAGGATCTCAATTTCACCATTGGTACTTACTTATTTAACAACTACACGTTCTTGACTTGCTAGTCTTTTAATCCCAATCTTATCAACAAAACCTTGAAAGATAAACAATTAAGTTTCTCTCACATCTTTTAATACTTTAACGCATAAGGTATTCACCTTGATTATCCATATCATCACGTCCGTATTCCGTACAACATATTTCACCGGAAAAAAATTGCATATTCTCGTTCTCAAAACATATTCCTTATTAGAGTAGATTTCCTTGATTCTTAGTGGATTCTTCACTGGGACTAGTAATTTATAATCCTCGCCAGGTGCCCTTATTTCCTTCCCATGCATAAAACGTAGATGGAATTTCGTCCACTTGATTCAGGATACGTTGATTTCTGCTTGAAAACCTCTTGCAAAGAACAACAACACAACGAAGCAACTAGAAGGATTCACAATTCAACAAAATTGAAAGTTGAAAAGAAAGAAGAAATAGGGATTTGAATATGAATGAGACAACCACATTGATACTTAAGATGGCCAGTCTTTCATACCATATGGCATACAGCACATGATTAGGTGGCGTCCCACCCGATTCTTCGTCATTCTGACAAAGTGTCTCACCATAACACTGTTTGTCCCAATCAGAAAGCAAAATTTGAGGGAAGCCAATAAATTTGAAAGGAGTGGAATATCTTTCTTTTTGATATCATCATAAAGAATTAAGAAAAGAAGTTTATACATTTTTTAGGAATTAAAAAGGAATATACACTGTAATGTTGAGGACGAGAATGATACCGTTGGTCACCCTCCACATTTCACTTGTATTCATCTTTCGAGCTTGCTCGATCATTTCCCAATTATATCATATAACAACTTTAGAAGTATGCTAAAATGCCTTCGCAACTAAGCATTATGGTAGATTCTTACTTGTCAAGTCTCGTGTCTGTAACGTCGCATCTACACGTATAATACTTTAACAATTCGATCATAATGGCATTCTTATCTGATAACTTTGGGCTTCCTCTTTTAATTTAGAATAACCACGAACCATACGATATAACGATCCTTTTGTTAACAATATTCTTCTTTTAGAGAGGTTTGGAAATCTTTCCAATCTTTTTCGATCACGCTCCGGCTTCTGTTGAATCAATGAATTCTTCGAACTCTGATAATCCTAGTAATTGAATGTATAGTTACTCTGTACGCTGATTATGCTGTAAATTTTATCAAACAATACTTGCACCTTACTGTTAGGAATAATCAACTTCTTCATAATCGCAGGTTACTTCGTTCTTGGAATTAGCAATACTAGGTCTGAAACAGCATCTTTCCAGGTAATCAAGGCTTTCTAACAAACAAGAAACTCAAGTAGTAACTCGACAACCAATGTTTATAAATCATTTTATTCAAAAAGGCTTTTAGAAATTTTTAAAGGATAATCTTTTTCGAAAATTTATCTAAAAAGTTTAAAAAAAATCACAAACCTGGTTGTCCTTACTATATGAGTTGGTTGTTGTCCTCCCGACCTATAACGAGGTACCATATTAAAGAAACAATCACATAAAAGTTCGTTCACTCTAATCTACCTTTTCCCCTTTATCGTATTCATTTGCCTTCCTTAATCAACGAAAACTTCAATTATCGTTGTATTTATCTTATTCGTAGCTTCACATCAAAGCTTCCATACTGGTAACACTCCCGACATTACCGTTGCAGTAGCTAAGTAGGACAGGCTATCCAATAGTCAACAAGTCTATTTCATAAAATAAAGTTTGCCCATATCACATCACATCACTACTTACTGCAGCTCTCGAATCCATCCTCGTAGGTACAATCGCTTCATAGGACAAGTTCTAAAATGGGGATATAAAATAGGATGTAGGGTAAACTAAAGAGATACGCTCACAGCCGAATGTCCAGTGAAACAAGAATAAACAGATAGAAATTCTTGAATAGGTGATCTCATAACAAGAAGTGGAAAAGTAGCGTAGAATAGCGTGAAGAAGTGCAACCGTTATAACAGAAGGTAATGCCATTAATACTGGTGGAGGAATAAGGTTCAAATCAAATCTGAGAAAAGATGACGATCCTCGGAAGGAAAGCTCCAAACGATCAAATGACATCGGGAAATCAGGATGTGCCATTGCCGTTGTCTAGAAATCACGTCGCAAGCTGAGAATCTCGAATCGCAGCACGAACCGTGCCGGAGACCTACTATGTAATCGCACTCATCCTTACGACGTCTTATCCTCCTATTTCCTATTCCTAATCCTAACCCTCTACCCAATCCCGACAATCTAGGCTTGTTTCAGTGACTTATAACCCGTAGCTCTGATACCAACCTGTGGCGCCCTCCAAACCCGGGTCAGAAGTTTGGGGTCCATAACACAAACATTATATATCAACCTGTATAAGAAATATTATTTATAATGACCCTGCTTCATAAACCACGGATCACAGCAGGTTAAAGTGTGAAAACAAGCCACAACCTTAATTTATTACATCGTACCAAATCCCAACTAATTTAACTTACAATTGATAATATAATCATTCTTACAATCTAACTATCTCTTTACCGCATGAAACTTCTGCTAGCTCGATTCAACTCGACTGGAACCTTAGGCCGCACTTTGGACTGAGGAACCTCACTATCATCCATATTCTTTTCAACTGTAACATATATAAAAGATTCGCAAGGGTGAGCTAACTAGCTCAGCAAGTCACGATAACAATAACTGAAGTTAAACAATGATCAAATGAGATGATTCAAAGGAATCAAGTTTCTTTTTAACTAAACATTAGAATTGGATATTCATTTTAAGTTTTAAAAACCAAGGTTAGGCCGCTGATCAGTCACGCACTAACCCCGAGCAAGCACACAACACTGCTCTAATTACCGGATCCAAGGCACATATTGGCCTAACTTGACCATTGGTATGGTCTGACCACGAATCTGGTCCACATATATAAAAATTGTCCAATCCTAAAGCAGTTCAACATGATAACAATATGATTCAATAAAATAAAATCATAATTAATAATGATTAAACATTTGCATAAAAATGTAAGGAAACTCATGGACATCTCAAGGGTATATCAGGGTATGTATAAGAAACGGTTTTCCAGTTTGTAAAATGATCAGGTATTGGTCCAGTAATGATTTTTCAGGGTATAGCTCTTTGATGTTATAAAGAATAGTTAAGGTATAGAAATTTCTGTGTTTTCAAACAGTTTTGTTTCAATTTTTGGTGTTTGGTAGTTATACATTTGGGGAGTAATATCATATTTGGGTGGTTTGGTATCTGAAAATCAATGAAGGATGATTTACAAAGAATAAGGCTTATGGCTCAAGATCAAGAGAAATCAGGATTCAAGGTTAAATAGTTGATAACACTTGTAATACAAGACAGGAGTTGTTTTAAATAATAGTGACATGTTTTGAAATAGTTCGAAACTAATTGCAATATATCTTGAAGAAAAGTTCGGAAGTACTTGCCTTAAAAGGCTTTACAACTATTATTGATCAACTCTGAGCTGACTCTGTTGCTCAGGCTCTAACGCCCAACCACTAGATCCCATTGGATTCAACTTCGACACTTAGGTCTTTTTGTAGAATCTCTGCTGAACTCGTCAATTGACCATTAGGTTATCTTTAGTCCATCGTCCACTTTCAGGTTCTCGATCATAACCTACAGGTCGAAATGCCCTACGTTAGACGTCTAGGTATGCTTGACATATCCTCGATACTAATCCTTACCCAACGATATTCAAACCCGACTCGTAATTATTCATATTAGAATAACACAGAAAACAATTATGGTTCATATTCTCGAAATCGATCCAGTGTTCATTTTCAGAAAATACGTATACTCGTCATTTTACGAAATTAGGGTTACTGTATTTTGGTCAAAACATACAACACAACATACAATCAGGTTCTGTATAAACATACGTATATGTATTTACTTATACTCGCTCGACGTCCCGATAATCCTCGGATACGCTCTCGTATTTCCGTAGTTCGATTTTCCCGGAAATCGGGCAGCGTCCCCTTTGTTTATCGGACTACCCGTCGAAATATCAATCGATGTTAATTCAACAACAACAACAACTCAATCACAACTCGCAAATTCCAATCACTGATACAATTTAGTAATCACAACCAACTTAACCATCACGATTCAATATTTATTAATTAGCCATTTCGATCCAGAATAGAAACACAACACTACTTTTATTTAATAAAAATATTAGGACTCAGAATCGTGTCATCACCGTCCACCGTCGACTCACCGAAGTTCACCGTCGACGGCGGTAAAATTTATCGGTGCCCGATACGTGTCGAATTTCCAAATAAATTTCACCGATTAGCTTTTATAATTTCCCGCACAGCAATCATTTTTATTTCATGAATTAAAGTCAATTAATTCTGCAGAAAATGAATAAATAATTAAAAAATAAAGATAATTTCCACATAGCAATTGAACCGAAGCACAGGACATCAATGGAACACACACGCATAACCAGGAACAACCGCATAGGGGTCGCCGTGCCGGAAAAGCCGGCAGCAACCAACAGCAGAGGCGGTGAAAGGAAGGGAACAGGGACTACAGCAATTACACATAACTCAGTCGTGTATACACATATACATACATATATATACACTAATTGAGTAAAGGCAAAACGGAGCAGTAACCGGAGTCGACCGAGAGCCGCAGGCAGCAGAGACCACCATGCGACAACAACAGAACAAGGCGGCGGTAAAATACCGAAGCACAGCGGCGATACGGACGGAAAAAGAAGGGAACAAGGAACAGAACAAGAAATGGGAGTAGCCGAGATAGAGAAGGGGAGATTGATGTTTATTTATTATTTATTTTATTTTTTTAACTTCTCAGCTGTACAAAGCAGTGTAGTACACCTGATAGTACAATGGTTAGTACAATTCCTATATTACGAAAATTTAACGGGTCCTTTTTGCCCCGAAATTCGAAATTAACAAAACGAGGTGTGAATAAAACAACCCCCGAAAATTACGAAAATATTTTTAAAATATCATAAGTATCCCGGAGTTTATAAAAACAGATATTTCGTAATTTTAAAATAATTTCTGAAATAAAATTTATACCCGTATTTCTCATTTAATGAACCGAGGTGTACTTAAAACAGATTCAGAAAATCACGAAAATAATCTTAAAATATTACAATTATCCCAAAGTTAATAAAAACATGAATTTTGAAATTTTTAAATGATTTTTAAAATGCACTTTATATCCGCTTTTATCAATGAAACGAACCGACGAGCGCGTGAAATTAATCCCGAAAATTTCCAAAATAATTTTAAAATTCTCGAAATATTCCCAACTTAAATAAATGTGAGTTTCATAATTTTTTTGAAGAATTGTAGAATTAAATATGAATTTTACAAATAAAAGCATTCAAAAAATCATTTAAAGATAAATAATTAATAATATATTGATTTCTTAATTTTATAAAATCCTAAAAATAATTATTATAATTATAAAACCATAAAAACAATTTTAGAGACACTTCAAATATTTCTACAAATAAATTTGCATTAAATCTATTTTTTTTAAATTGAAACAATTCAATATGATCGCATACTTAATCGCGCGGACAATCCGCTACACTAGAAATCACATATGGATAATAATCAAACAACATATAGCGGTAAAAACCAACACACATATTTTATTTATTTAATAATTTCCATAGTTGCATAATTAAATAATTTAAAAAGATTACACGAGTCGTTATACTTTGACCACCTCTTGGTACCACTTTTATACGAGTCAATTTAGGCCCATAATTTGGCTCTAAACAACCATGTAAGTCACTTTCCACCATATTAGAGTCACTTTGGACCGTATAAGAGTCACCTTTCACCATATATTGGTACTATTAACATGTGCACACCATACATATCCAATTTGATATCCTTTTACCACACTTGGTACCACTTTTATACGAGTCAATTTAGGCCCACATTTTGGCTCTAAACAACCATGTAAGTCACTTTCCACTATATTAGAGTCACTTTACACCATATAAGAGTCACTTTCCACCATATATTGCTACAATTAACATGTGAACATTATAAATATCCAATTTGACATCCTTTTACCACCTCTTGGTACTACTTTTATATGAGTCAATTTTAGCCTACATTTTTGGCTCTAAATAACTATGTAAGTCACTTTCCACCATATTCGAGTCACTTTGTGTCATAGAATTGTCACTTTCCACCATATTCAAGTCACTTTCCACCATATTCGAGTCACTTTGCGCCGTATAAGAGCCACTTTCCACCATATATTGGTACAATTAACATGTGAACATTATATATATCCAATTCGACATCCTTTTACCAACTTTTGGTACTACTTTTATACGACTCAATTTTGGGCCATATTTTGGCTCTAATCAACCATGTAAGTCACTTTTGATAATATTAGAGTCACTTTGCACCTTATGAGAGTCACTTGCCTCCATATATTGGTATAATTAACATGTTAACATCATATACATAAAATTTGACATCCTTTGACCACCTCTTAGTATCACTTTTATACGAGTCAATTTAGGCCCATAATTTGGCTCTAAACAACCATGTAAGTCACTTTCCACCATATTAGAGTCACTTTTCACCGTATAAGAGTCACCTTCCACCATATATTTGTACGATTAACATGTGCACACCATACATATCCAATTTGACATCATTTTATCATCTCTTGGTACCACTTTTATACGTGTTAATTTAGGCCCACATTTTGGCTCTAAACAACCATGTAAGTCACTTTCCACCATATTAGAGTCACTTTACACCATATTAGAGTCATTTTCCACCATCTATTGCTACAATTAATATCTGAACATTATAAATATCCAATTTGACATCCTTTTGCCACCTCTTGGTACTACTTTTATATGAGTCAATTTTGGCCTACATTTTGGCTCTAAACAACTATGTAAGTCACTTTCCACCATATTCGAGTCACTTTGTGTCATAGAATTGTCACTTTCCACCATATTCAAGTCACTTTGCACCGTATAAGAGTCACTTTCAACCATATATTGGTACAATTAACATGTGAACATTATATATAACCAATTTGACATCCTTTTACCCCATTTTGGTACTACTTTTATAGGACTCAATTTTGGGCCACATTTTGGCTCTAATCAACCATGTAAGTCACTTTTGATTATATTAGAGTCACTTTGCACCTTATGAGAGTCACTTGCCATTATATATTGGTATAATTAACATGTTAACATCATATACATCAACTTTTACATCCTTTGACCACCTCTTGGTACCACTTTTATACGAGTCAATTTAGGCCCATAATTTGGTTCTAAACAACCATGTAAGTCACTTTCCACCATATTAGAGTCAATTTGCACCGTATAAGAGTCACCTTTCACCATATATTGGTACTATTAACATGTGCAAACCATACATATCCAATTTGATATCCTTTTACCACCTCTTGGTACCACTTTTGTACGAGTCAATTTAGGCCCACATTTTGGCTCTAAACAACCATGTAAGTCACTTTCCACCATATTAGAGTCACTTTACACCATATAAGAGTCACTTTCCACCATATATTGCTACAATTAACATGTGAACATTATAAATATCCAATTTGACATCCTTTTACCACCTCTTGGTACTACTTTTATATGAGTCAATTTTAGCCTACATTTTTGGCTCTAAACATCTATGTAAGTGACTTTCCACCATATTCGAGTCACTTTGTGTCATAGAATTGTCACTTTCCACCATATTCAAGTCACTTTCCACCATATTCGAGTCACTTTGCGCCGTATAAGAGCCACTTTCCACCATATATTGGTACAATTAACATGTGAACATTATATATATCCAATTCGACATCCTTTTACCACCTTTTGGTACTACTTTTATACGACTCAATTTTGGGCCACATTTTGGCTCTAATCAACCATGTAAGTCACTTTTGATAATATTAGAGTCACTTTGCACCTTATGAGAGTCACTTGCCACCATATATTGGTATAATTAACATGTTAACATCATATACATAAAATTTGACATCCTTTGACCACCTCTTGGTATCACTTTTATACGAGTCAATTTAGGCCCATAATTTGGCTCTAAACAACCATATATGTCACTTTCCACCATATTAGAGTCATTTTGCACTGTATAAGAGTCACCTTTCACCATATATTTGTACGATTAACATGTGCACACCATACATATCCAATTTGACATCCTTCTATCATCTCTTGGTACCACTTTTATACGTGTCAATTTAGGCCCACATTTTGGCTCTAAACAACCATGTAAGTCACTTTCCACCATATTAGAGTCACTTTACACCATATAAGAGTCACTTTCCACCATATATTACTACAATTAATATGTGAACATTATAAATATCCAATTTGGCATCCTTTTACCACCTCTTGGTACTACTTTTATATGAGTCAATTTTAGCCTACATTTTGGCTCTAAACAACTATGTAAGTCACTTTCCACCATATTCGAGTCACTTTGTGTCATAGAATTGTCACTTTCCACCATATTCAAGTCACTTTGCGCCGTATAAGAGTCACTTTCAACCATATATTGGTACAATTAACATATGAACATTATATATAACCAATTTGACATCCTTTTACCCCATTTTGGTAGTACTTTTATAGGACTCAATTTTGGGCCACATTTTGGCTCTAATCAACAATGTAAGTCACTTTTGATTATATTAGAGTCACTTTGCACCTTATGAGAGTCACTTGCCACTATATATTGGTATAATTAACATGTTAACATCATATACATCAACTTTTACATCCTTTGACCACCTCTTGGTACCACTTTTATACGAGTCAATTTAGGCCCATAATTTGGCTCTAAACAACCATGTAAGTCACTTTCCACCATATTAGAGTCACTTTGCACCGTATAAGAGTCACCTTTCACCATATATTGGTACTATTAACATGTGCAAACCATACATATCCAATTTGATATCCTTTTATCACCTCTTGGTACCACTTTTATACGAGTCAATTTAGGCCCACATTTTGGCTCTAAACAACCATGTAAGTCACTTTCCACCATATTAGAGTCACTTTACACCATATAAGAGTCACTTTCCACCATATATTGCTACAATTAACATGTGAACATTATAAATATCCAATTTGACATCCTTTTACCACCTCTTGGTTCTACTTTAAAATGAGTCAATTTTGGCCTACATTTTGGCTCTAAACAACTATATAAGTCAGTTTCCACCATATTCGAGTCACTTTGTACCGTACAATTGTCACTTCCCCCATATTCGAGTCACTTTGCACCGTATAAGAGTCACTTTCCACCATATATTGGTACAATTAACATGTGAACATTAGATATATTCAATTTGACATCCTTTTACCACCTTTTGGCACTTCTTTTATATGACTGAATTTTGGGCCACATGTTGGCTCTAATCAACCATGTAAGTCACTTTTGATCATATTAGAGTCATTTTCCACCTTATGAGAGTCACTTGCCATCATATATTGGTATAAATTAATATGTTAACATCATATACATCAAATTTGACATCCTTTTACCACGTCTTGGTACCACTTTTATACGAGTCAATTTAGGCCCATATTTTGGCTCTAAACAACCATGTAAGTCACTTTCCACCATATTAGAGTCACTTTGCACAGTATAAGAGTCACCTTCCACCATATATTGGTACGATTAACAAGTGCACACCATAAATATCCAATTTGACATCCTTTTACCACCTCTTGGTAACAATTTTATACTAGTCAATTTAAGCCCACGTTTTGGCTCTAAACAACCATATAAGTCACTTTCCACCATATTAGAGTCACTTTACACCATATAAGAGTCAATTTCCACCATATATTGCTATAATTAACGTGAGAACATTATATGTATCCAATTTGACATCCTTTTACCACTTCTTGGTACTACTTCATATGAGTCAATTTGGGACTACATTTTGGCTCTAAACAACTATGTAAGTCACTTTCCACCATATTCGAGTCACTTTGCGCCGTATAAGAGTCACTTTCCACCATATATTGGTACAATTAATATGTGAACATTATATATATCCAATTCGACATCCTTTTACCACCTTTTAGTACTACTTTTATACGACTCAATTTTGGGCCACATTTTGGCTCTAATCAACCATGTAAGTCACTTTTGATAATATTAGAGTCACTTTGCACCTTATGAGAGTCACTTGCCACCATATATTGGTATAATTAACATGTTAACATCATATACATAAAATTTGACATCCTTTGACCACCTCTTGGTTTCACTTTTGTACGAGTCAATTTAGGCCCATTATTTGGCTCTAAACAACCATGTATGTCACTTTCCACCATATTAGAGTCATTTTGCACTGTATAAGAGTCACCTTTCACCATATATTTGTACGATTAACATGTGCACACCATACATATCCAATTTTACATCCTTCTATCATCTCTTGGTACCACTTTTATACGTGTCAATTTAGGCCCACATTTTGGCTCTAAACAACCATGTAAGTCACTTTCCACCATATTAGAGTCACTCTACACCATATAAGAGTCACTTTCCACCATATATTACTACAACTAATATGTGAACATTATAAATATCCAATTTGAAATCCTTTTACCACCTCTTGGTACTACTTTTATATGAGTCAATTTTAGCCTACATTTTGGCTCTAAACAACTATGTAAGTCACTTTCCACCATATTCGAGTCACTTTGTGTCATAGAATTGTTACTTTCCACCATATTCAAGTCACTTTCCACCATATTCGAGTCACTTTGCGCCGTATAAGAGTCACTTTCCACCATATATTGGTACAATTAACATGTGAACATTATATATATCCAATTCGACATCCTTTTACCACCTTTTGGTACTACTTTTATACGACTCAATTTTGGGCCACATTTTGGCTCTAATCAACCATGTAAGTCACTTTTGATAATATTAGAGTCACTTTGCACCTTATGAGAGTCACTTGCCTCCATATATTGGTATAATTAACATGTTAACATCATATACATAAAATTTGACATCCTTTGACCACCTCTTAGTATCACTTTTATACGAGTCAATTTAGGCCCATAATTTGGCTCTAAACAACCATGTAAGTCACTTTCCACCATATTAGAGTCACTTTTCACCGTATAAGAGTCACCTTCCACCATATATTTATACGATTAACATGTGCACACCATACATATCCAATTTGACATCATTTTATCATCTCTTGGTACCACTTTTATACGTGTCAATTTAGGCCCATATTTTGGCTCTAAACAACCATGTAAGTCACTTTCCACCATATTAGAGTCACTTTACACCATATAAGAGTCATTTTCCACCATCTATTGCTACAATTAATATGTGAACATTGTAAATATCCAATTTGACATCCTTTTACCACCTCTTGGTACTACTTTTATATGAGTCAATTTTTGGCCTACATTTTGGCTCTAAACAACTATGTAAGTCACTTTCCACCATATTCGAGTCACTTTGTGTCATAGAATTGTTACGTTCCACCATATTCAAGTCACTTTGCACCGTATAAGAGTCACTTTCAAATATATATTGGTACAATTAACATTTGAACATTATATATAACCAATTTGACATCCTTTTACCACATTTTGGTACTACTTTCATTGGACTCAATTTTGGGCCACATTTTGGCTCTAATCAACCATGTAAGTCACTTTTGATCATATTAGAGTCACTTTGCACCTTATGAGAGTCACTTGCCACTATATATTAGTATAATTAACATGTTAACATCATATACATCAACTTTGACATCCTTTGACCACCTCTTGGTACCACTTTTATACAGTCAATTTAGGCCCATAATTTGGCTCTAAACAACCATGTAAGTCACTTTCCACCATATTAGAGTCACTTTGCACCGTATAAGAGTCACCTTTCACCATATATTGGTACTATTAACATGTGCAAACCATACATATCCAATTTGACATCCTTTTACCACCTCTTGGTACTACTTTTATATGAGTCAATTTTAGCCTACATTTTTTGCTCTAAACAACTATGTAAGTCACTTTCCACCATATTCGAGTCACTTTGTGTCATAGAATTGTCACTTTCCACCATATTCAAGTCACTTTCCACCATATTTGAGTCAATTTGCGCCGTATAAGATCCACTTTCCACCATATATTGGTACAATTAACATGTGAACATTATATATATCCAATTCGACATCCTTTTACCAACTTTTGGTACTACTTTTATACGACTCAATTTTGGGCCACATTTTGGCTCTAATCAACCATGTAAGTCACTTTTAATAATATTAGAGTCACTTTGCACCTTATGAGAGTCACTTGCCTCCATATATTGGTATAATTAACATGTTAACATCATATACATAAAATTTGACATCCTTTGACCACCTCTTAGTATCACTTTTATACGAGTCAATTTAGGCCCATAATTTGGCTCTAAACAACCATGTAAGTCACTTTCCACCATATTAGAGTCACTTTTCACCGTATAAGAGTCACCTTCCACCATATATTTGTACGATTAACATGTGCACACCATACATATCCAATTTGACATCATTTTATCATCTCTTGGTACCACTTTTATACGTGTCAATTTAGGCCCACATTTTGGCTCTAAACAACCATGAAAGTCACTTTCCACCATATTAGAGTCACTTTACACCATATTAGAGTCATTTTCCACCATCTATTGCTACAATTAATATGTGAACATTATAAATATCCAATTTGACATCTTTTTACCACCTCTTAGTACTACTTTTATATGAGTCAATTTTGGCCTACATTTTGGCTCTAAACAACTATGTAAGTCACTTTCCACCATATTCGAGTCACTTTGTGTCATAGAATTGTCACTTTCCACCATATTCAAGTCACTTTGCACTGTATAAGAGTCACTTTCAACCATATATTGGTACAATTAACATGTGAACATTATATATAACCAATTTGACATCCTTTTACCCCATTTTGGTACTACTTTTATAGGACTCAATTTTGGGCCACATTTTGGCTCTAATCGACCATGTAAGTCACTTTTGATTATATTAGAGTCACTTTGCACCTTCTGAGAGTCACTTGCCACTATATATTGGTATAATTAACATGTTAACATCATATACATCAACTTTTACATCCTTTGACCACCTCTTGGTACCACTTTTATACGAGTCAATTTAGGCCCATAATTTGGCTCTAAACAACCATGTAAGTCACTTTCCACCATATTAGAGTCACTTTGCACCGTATAAGAGTCACCTTTCACCATATATTGGTACTATTAACATGTGCAAACCATACATATCCAATTTGATATCCTTTTATCACCTCTTGGTACCACTTTTATACTAGTCAATTTAGGCCCACATTTTGGCTCTAAACAACCATGTAAGTCACTTTCCACCATATTAGAGTCACTTTACACCATATAAGAGTCACTTTCCACCATATATTGCTACAATTAACATGTGAACATTATAAATATCCAATTTGACATCCTTTTACCACCTCTTGGTTCTACTTTAAAATGAGTCAATTTTGGCCTACATTTTGGCTCTAAACAACTATATAAGTCAGTTTCCACCATATTCGAGTCACTTTGTACCGTACAATTGTCACTTCCCCCATATTCGAGTCACTTTGCACCGTATAAGAGTCACTTTCCACCATATATTGGTACAATTAACATGTGAACATTAGATATATTCAATTTGACATCCTTTTACCACCTTTTGGCACTTCTTTTATATGACTGAATTTTGGGCCACATGTTGGCTCTAATCAACCATGTAAGTCACTTTTGATCATATTAGAGTCATTTTCCACCTTATGAGAGTCACTTGCCATCATATATTGGTATAAATTAACATGTTAACATCATATACATCAAATTTGACATCCTTTTACCACGTCTTGGTACCACTTTTATACGAGTCAATTTAGGCCCATATTTTGGCTCTAAACAACCATGTAAGTCACTTTCCACCATATTAGAGTCACTTTGCACAGTATAAGAGTCACCTTCCACCATATATTGGTACGATTAACAAGTGCACACCATAAATATCCAATTTGACATCCTTTTACCACCTCTTGGTAACAATTTTATACTAGTCAATTTAAGCCCACGTTTTGGCTCTAAACAACCATATAAGTCACTTTCCACCATATTAGAGTCACTTTACACCATATAAGAGTCAATTTCCACCATATATTGCTATAATTAACGTGAGAACATTATATGTATCCAATTTGACATCCTTTTACCACTTCTTGGTACTACTTCATATGAGTCAATTTGGGACTACATTTTGGCTCTAAACAACTATGTAAGTCACTTTCCACCATATTCGAGTCACTTTGCGCCGTATAAGAGTCACTTTCCACCATATATTGGTACAATTAATATGTGAACATTATATATATCCAATTCGACATCCTTTTACCACCTTTTAGTACTACTTTTATACGACTCAATTTTGGGCCACATTTTGGCTCTAATCAACCATGTAAGTCACTTTTGATAATATTAGAGTCACTTTGCACCTTATGAGAGTCACTTGCCACCATATATTGGTATAATTAACATGTTAACATCATATACATAAAATTTGACATCCTTTGACCACCTCTTGGTTTCACTTTTGTACGAGTCAATTTAGGCCCATTATTTGGCTCTAAACAACCATGTATGTCACTTTCCACCATATTAGAGTCATTTTGCACTGTATAAGAGTCACCTTTCACCATATATTTGTACGATTAACATGTGCACACCATACATATCCAATTTTACATCCTTCTATCATCTCTTGGTACCACTTTTATACGTGTCAATTTAGGCCCACATTTTGGCTCTAAACAACCATGTAAGTCACTTTCCACCATATTAGAGTCACTCTACACCATATAAGAGTCACTTTCCACCATATATTACTACAACTAATATGTGAACATTATAAATATCCAATTTGAAATCCTTTTACCACCTCTTGGTACTACTTTTATATGAGTCAATTTTAGCCTACATTTTGGCTCTAAACAACTATGTAAGTCACTTTCCACCATATTCGAGTCACTTTGTGTCATAGAATTGTTACTTTCCACCATATTCAAGTCACTTTCCACCATATTCGAGTCACTTTGCGCCGTATAAGAGTCACTTTCCACCATATATTGGTACAATTAACATGTGAACATTATATATATCCAATTCGACATCCTTTTACCACCTTTTGGTACTACTTTTATACGACTCAATTTTGGGCCACATTTTGGCTCTAATCAACCATGTAAGTCACTTTTGATAATATTAGAGTCACTTTGCACCTTATGAGAGTCACTTGCCTCCATATATTGGTATAATTAACATGTTAACATCATATACATAAAATTTGACATCCTTTGACCACCTCTTAGTATCACTTTTATACGAGTCAATTTAGGCCCATAATTTGGCTCTAAACAACCATGTAAGTCACTTTCCACCATATTAGAGTCACTTTTCACCGTATAAGAGTCACCTTCCACCATATATTTATACGATTAACATGTGCACACCATACATATCCAATTTGACATCATTTTATCATCTCTTGGTACCACTTTTATACGTGTCAATTTAGGCCCATATTTTGGCTCTAAACAACCATGTAAGTCACTTTCCACCATATTAGAGTCACTTTACACCATATAAGAGTCATTTTCCACCATCTATTGCTACAATTAATATGTGAACATTGTAAATATCCAATTTGACATCCTTTTACCACCTCTTGGTACTACTTTTATATGAGTCAATTTTTGGCCTACATTTTGGCTCTAAACAACTATGTAAGTCACTTTCCACCATATTCGAGTCACTTTGTGTCATAGAATTGTTACGTTCCACCATATTCAAGTCACTTTGCACCGTATAAGAGTCACTTTCAAATATATATTGGTACAATTAACATTTGAACATTATATATAACCAATTTGACATCCTTTTACCACATTTTGGTACTACTTTCATTGGACTCAATTTTGGGCCACATTTTGGCTCTAATCAACCATGTAAGTCACTTTTGATCATATTAGAGTCACTTTGCACCTTCTGAGAGTCACTTGCCACTATATATTGGTATAATTAACATGTTAACATCATATACATCAACTTTTACATCCTTTGACCACCTCTTGGTACCACTTTTATACGAGTCAATTTAGGCCCATAATTTGGCTCTAAACAACCATGTAAGTCACTTTCCACCATATTAGAGTCACTTTGCACCGTATAAGAGTCACCTTTCACCATATATTGGTACTATTAACATGTGCAAACCATACATATCCAATTTGATATCCTTTTATCACCTCTTGGTACCACTTTTATACGAGTCAATTTAGGCCCACATTTTGGCTCTAAACAACCATGTAAGTCACTTTCCACCATATTAGAGTCACTTTACACCATATAAGAGTCACTTTCCACCATATATTGCTACAATTAACATGTGAACATTATAAATATCCAATTTGACATCCTTTTACCACCTCTTGGTTCTACTTTAAAATGAGTCAATTTTGGCCTACATTTTGGCTCTAAACAACTATATAAGTCAGTTTCCACCATATTCGAGTCACTTTGTACCGTACAATTGTCACTTCCCCCATATTCGAGTCACTTTGCACCGTATAAGAGTCACTTTCCACCATATATTGGTACAATTAACATGTGAACATTAGATATATTCAATTTGACATCCTTTTACCACCTTTTGGCACTTCTTTTATATGACTGAATTTTGGGCCACATGTTGGCTCTAATCAACCATGTAAGTCACTTTTGATCATATTAGAGTCATTTTCCACCTTATGAGAGTCACTTGCCATCATATATTGGTATAAATTAACATGTTAACATCATATACATCAAATTTGACATCCTTTTACCACGTCTTGGTACCACTTTTATACGAGTCAATTTAGGCCCATATTTTGGCTCTAAACAACCATGTAAGTCACTTTCCACCATATTAGAGTCACTTTGCACAGTATAAGAGTCACCTTCCACCATATATTGGTACGATTAACAAGTGCACACCATAAATATCCAATTTGACATCCTTTTACCACCTCTTGGTAACAATTTTATACTAGTCAATTTAAGCCCACGTTTTGGCTCTAAACAACCATATAAGTCACTTTCCACCATATTAGAGTCACTTTACACCATATAAGAGTCAATTTCCACCATATATTGCTATAATTAACGTGAGAACATTATATGTATCCAATTTGACATCCTTTTACCACTTCTTGGTACTACTTCATATGAGTCAATTTGGGACTACATTTTGGCTCTAAACAACTATGTAAGTCACTTTCCACCATATTCGAGTCACTTTGCGCCGTATAAGAGTCACTTTCCACCATATATTGGTACAATTAATATGTGAACATTATATATATCCAATTCGACATCCTTTTACCACCTTTTAGTACTACTTTTATACGACTCAATTTTGGGCCACATTTTGGCTCTAATCAACCATGTAAGTCACTTTTGATAATATTAGAGTCACTTTGCACCTTATGAGAGTCACTTGCCACCATATATTGGTATAATTAACATGTTAACATCATATACATAAAATTTGACATCCTTTGACCACCTCTTGGTTTCACTTTTGTACGAGTCAATTTAGGCCCATTATTTGGCTCTAAACAACCATGTATGTCACTTTCCACCATATTAGAGTCATTTTGCACTGTATAAGAGTCACCTTTCACCATATATTTGTACGATTAACATGTGCACACCATACATATCCAATTTTACATCCTTCTATCATCTCTTGGTACCACTTTTATACGTGTCAATTTAGGCCCACATTTTGGCTCTAAACAACCATGTAAGTCACTTTCCACCATATTAGAGTCACTCTACACCATATAAGAGTCACTTTCCACCATATATTACTACAACTAATATGTGAACATTATAAATATCCAATTTGAAATCCTTTTACCACCTCTTGGTACTACTTTTATATGAGTCAATTTTAGCCTACATTTTGGCTCTAAACAACTATGTAAGTCACTTTCCACCATATTCGAGTCACTTTGTGTCATAGAATTGTTACTTTCCACCATATTCAAGTCACTTTCCACCATATTCGAGTCACTTTGCGCCGTATAAGAGTCACTTTCCACCATATATTGGTACAATTAACATGTGAACATTATATATATCCAATTCGACATCCTTTTACCACCTTTTGGTACTACTTTTATACGACTCAATTTTGGGCCACATTTTGGCTCTAATCAACCATGTAAGTCACTTTTGATAATATTAGAGTCACTTTGCACCTTATGAGAGTCACTTGCCTCCATATATTGGTATAATTAACATGTTAACATCATATACATAAAATTTGACATCCTTTGACCACCTCTTAGTATCACTTTTATACGAGTCAATTTAGGCCCATAATTTGGCTCTAAACAACCATGTAAGTCACTTTCCACCATATTAGAGTCACTTTTCACCGTATAAGAGTCACCTTCCACCATATATTTATACGATTAACATGTGCACACCATACATATCCAATTTGACATCATTTTATCATCTCTTGGTACCACTTTTATACGTGTCAATTTAGGCCCATATTTTGGCTCTAAACAACCATGTAAGTCACTTTCCACCATATTAGAGTCACTTTACACCATATAAGAGTCATTTTCCACCATCTATTGCTACAATTAATATGTGAACATTGTAAATATCCAATTTGACATCTTTTTACCACCTCTTGGTACTACTTTTATATGAGTCAATTTTTGGCCTACATTTTGGCTCTAAACAACTATGTAAGTCACTTTCCACCATATTCGAGTCACTTTGTGTCATAGAATTGTTACGTTCCACCATATTCAAGTCACTTTGCACCGTATAAGAGTCACTTTCAAATATATATTGGTACAATTAACATTTGAACATTATATATAACCAATTTGACATCCTTTTACCACATTTTGGTACTACTTTCATTGGACTCAATTTTGGGCCACATTTTGGCTCTAATCAACCATGTAAGTCACTTTTGATCATATTAGAGTCACTTTGCACCTTATGAGAGTCACTTGCCACTATATATTAGTATAATTAACATGTTAACATCATATACATCAACTTTGACATCCTTTGACCACCTCTTGGTACCACTTTTATACAGTCAATTTAGGCCCATAATTTGGCTCTAAACAACCATGTAAGTCACTTTCCACCATATTAGAGTCACTTTGCACCGTATAAGAGTCACCTTTCACCATATATTGGTACTATTAACATGTGCAAACCATACATATCCAATTTGACATCCTTTTACCACCTCTTGGTACTACTTTTATATGAGTCAATTTTAGCCTACATTTTTTGCTCTAAACAACTATGTAAGTCACTTTCCACCATATTCGAGTCACTTTGTGTCATAGAATTGTCACTTTCCACCATATTCAAGTCACTTTCCACCATATTCGAGTCAATTTGCGCCGTATAAGATCCACTTTCCACCATATATTGGTACAATTAACATGTGAACATTATATATATCCAATTCGACATCCTTTTACCAACTTTTGGTACTACTTTTATACGACTCAATTTTGGGCCACATTTTGGCTCTAATCAACCATGTAAGTCACTTTTAATAATATTAGAGTCACTTTGCACCTTATGAGAGTCACTTGCCTCCATATATTGGTATAATTAACATGTTAACATCATATACATAAAATTTGACATCCTTTGACCACCTCTTAGTATCACTTTTATACGAGTCAATTTAGGCCCATAATTTGGCTCTAAACAACCATGTAAGTCACTTTCCACCATATTAGAGTCACTTTTCACCGTATAAGAGTCACCTTCCACCATATATTTGTACGATTAACATGTGCACACCATACATATCCAATTTGACATCATTTTATCATCTCTTGGTACCACTTTTATACGTGTCAATTTAGGCCCACATTTTGGCTCTAAACAACCATGAAAGTCACTTTCCACCATATTAGAGTCACTTTACACCATATTAGAGTCATTTTCCACCATCTATTGCTACAATTAATATGTGAACATTATAAATATCCAATTTGACATCCTTTTACCACCTCTTAGTACTACTTTTATATGAGTCAATTTTGGCCTACATTTTGGCTCTAAACAACTATGTAAGTCACTTTCCACCATATTCGAGTCACTTTGTGTCATAGAATTGTCACTTTCCACCATATTCAAGTCACTTTGCACTGTATAAGAGTCACTTTCAACCATATATTGGTACAATTAACATGTGAACATTATATATAACCAATTTGACATCCTTTTACCCCATTTTGGTACTACTTTATAGGACTCAATTTTGGGCCACATTTTGGCTCTAATCGACCATGTAAGTCACTTTTGATTATATTAGAGTCACTTTGCACCTTCTGAGAGTCACTTGCCACTATATATTGGTATAATTAACATGTTAACATCATATACATCAACTTTTACATCCTTTGACCACCTCTTGGTACCACTTTTATACGAGTCAATTTAGGCCCATAATTTGGCTCTAAACAACCATGTAAGTCACTTTCCACCATATTAGAGTCACTTTGCACCGTATAAGAGTCACCTTTCACCATATATTGGTACTATTAACATGTGCAAACCATACATATTTAATTTGATATCCTTTTACCACCTCTTGGTACCACTTTTATACGAGTCAATTTAGGCCCACATTTTGGCTCTAAACAACCATGTAAGTCACTTTCCACCATATTAGAGTCACTTTACACCATATAAGAGTCACTTTCCACCATATATTGCTACAATTAACATGTGAACATTATAAATATCCAATTTGACATCCTTTTACCACCTCTTGGTTCTACTTTAAAATGAGTCAATTTTGGCCTATATTTTGGCTCTAAACAACTATATAAGTCAGTTTCCACCATATTCGAGTCACTTTGTACCGTACAATTGTCACTTCCCCCATATTCGAGTCACTTTGCACCGTATAAGAGTCACTTTACACCATATATTGGTACAATTAACATGTGAACATTAGATATATTCAATTTGACATCCTTTTACCACCTTTTGGTACTTCTTTTATATGACTGAAATTTGGGCCACATGTTGGCTCTAATCAACCATGTAAGTCACTTTTGATCATATTAGAGTCATTTTGCACCTTATGAGAGTCACTTGCCACCATATATTGGTATAAATTAACATGTTAACATCATATACATCAAATTTGACATCCTTTTACCACGTCTTGGTACCACTTTTATACGAGTCAATTTAGGCCCATATTTTGGCTCCAAACAACCATGTAAGTCACTTTCCACCATATTAGAGTCACTTTGCACGGTATAAGAGTCACCTTCCACCATATATTGGTACGATTAACAAGTGCACACCATACATATCCAATTTGACATCCTTTTACCACCTCTTGGTAACAATTTTATACTAGTCAATTTAGGCCCACGTTTTGGCTCTAAACAACCATGTAAGTCACTTTCCACCATATTAGAGTCACTTTACACCATATAAGAGTCACTTTCCACCTTATATTGCTATAATTAACGTGAGAACATTACATATATCCAATTTGACATCCTTTTACCACTTCTTGGTACTACTTCATATGAGTCAATTTTGGACTACATTTTGGCTCTAAACAACTATGTAAGTCACTTTCCACCATATTCGAGTCACTTTGCGCTGTATAAGCGTCACTTTCCACCATATATTGGTACAATTAACAAGTGAACATTATATATATCCAATTCGACATCCTTTTACCACCTTTTAGTACTACTTTTATACGACTCAATTTTGGGCCACATTTTGGCTCTAATCAACCATGTAAGTCACTTTTGATAATATTAGAGTCACTTTGCACCTTATGAGAGTCACTTGCCACCATATATTGGTATAATTAACATGTTAACATCATATACATAAAATTTGACATCCTTTGACCACCTCTTGGTTTCACTTTTGTACGAGTCAATTTAGGCCCATTATTTGGCTCTAAACAACCATGTATGTCACTTTCCACCATATTAGAGTCATTTTGCACTGTATAAGAGTCACCTTTCACCATATATTTGTACGATTAACATGTGCACACCATACATATCCAATTTTACATCTTTCTATCATCTCTTGGTACCACTTTTATACGTGTCAATTTAGGCCCACATTTTGGCTCTAAACAACCATGTAAGTCACTTTCCACTATATTAGAGTCACTCTACACCATATAAGAGTCACTTTCCACCATATATTACTACAATTAATATGTGAACATTATAAATATCCAATTTGACATCCTTTTACCACCTCTTGGTACTACTTTATATGAGTCAATTTTAGCCTACATTTTGGCTCTAAACAACTATGTAAGTCACTTTCCACCATATTCGAGTCACTTTGTGTCATAGAATTGTTACTTTCCACCATATTCAAGTCACTTTCCACCATATTCGAGTCACTTTGTGCCATATAAGAGTCACTTTCCACCATATATTGGTACAATTAACATGTGAACATTATATATATCCAATTCGACATCCTTTTACCACCTTTTGGTACTACTTTTATACGACTCAATTTTGGGCCACATTTTGGCTCTAATCAACCATGTAAGTCACTTTTGATAATATTAGAGTCACTTTGCACCTTATGAGAGTCACTTGCCTCCATATATTGGTATAATTAACATGTTAACATCATACACATAAAATTTGACATCCTTTGACCACCTCTTAGTATTACTTTTATACGAGTCAATTTAGGCCCATAATTTGGCTCTAAACAACCATGTAAGTCACTTTCCACCATATTAGAGTCACTTTTCACCGTATAAGAGTCACCTTCCACCATATATTTGTACGATTAACATGTGCACACCATACATATCCAATTTGACATCATTTTATCATCTCTTGGTACCACTTTTATACGTGTCAATTTAGGCCCATATTTTGGCTCTAAACAACCATGTAGGTCACTTTCCACCATATTAGAGTCACTTTACACCATATAAGAGTCATTTTCCACCATCTATTGCTACAATTAATATGTGAACATTATAAATATCCAATTTGACATCCTTTTACCACCTCTTGGTACTACTTTTATATGAGTCAATTTTGGCCTACATTTTGGCTCTAAACAACTATGTAAGTCACTTTCCACCATATTCGAGTCACTTTGTGTCATAGAATTGTTACATTCCACCATATTCAAGTCACTTTGCACCGTATAAGAGTCACTTTCAACCATATATTGGTACAATTAACATTTGAACATTATATATAACCAATTTGACATCCTTTTACCACATTTTGGTACTACTTTCATAGGACTCAATTTTGGGCCACATTTTGGCCTCTAATCAACCATGTAAGTCACTTTTGATCATATTAGAGTCACTTTGCACCTTATGAGAGTCACTTGCCACTATATATTAGTATAATTAACATGTTAACATCATATAGATCAACTTTGACATCCTTTGACCACCTCTTGGTACCACTTTTATACGAGTCAATTTAGGCCCATAATTTGGCTCTAAACAACCATGTAAGTCACTTTCCACCATATTAGAGTCACTTTGCACCGTATAAGAGTCACCTTTCACCATATATTGGTACTATTAACATGTGCACACCATACATATCCAATTTGATATCCTTTTACCACCTCTTGGTACCACATTTATACGAGTCAATTTAGGCCCACATTTTGGCTCTAAACAACCATGTAAGTCACTTTCCACCATATTAGAGTCACTTTACACCATATAAGAGTCACTTTCCACCATATATTGGTACAATTAACATGTGAACATTATAAATATCCAATTTGACATCCTTTTACCACCTCTTGGTACTACTTTAATATGAGTCAATTTTGGCCTACATTTTGGCTCTAAACAACTATATAAGTCAGTTTCCACTATATTCGAGTCACTTTGTACCGTACAATTGTCACTTCCCCCATATTCGAGTCACTTTGCACCGTATAAGAGTCACTTTCCACCATATATTGGTACAATTAACATGTGAACATTAGATATATTCAATTTGACATCCTTTTACCACCTTTGGTACTTCTTTTATATGACTGAATTTTGGGCCACATGTTGGCTCTAATCAACCATGTAAGTCACTTTTGATCACATTATAGTCATTTTACACCTTATGTGAGTCACTTGCCACCATATATTGGTATAAATTAACATGTTAACATCATATACATCAAATTTGACGTCCTTTTACCACGTCTTGGTACCACTTTTATACGAGTCAATTTAGGCCCATATTTTGGCTCTAAAACAACCATGTAAGTCACTTTCCACCATATTAGAGTCACTTTTCACTGTATAAGAGTCACCTTCCACCATATATTGGTACAATTAACAAGTGCACACCATACATATCCAATTTGACATCCTTTTACCACCTCTTGGTAACAATTTTATACTAGTCAATTTAGGCCCACGTTTTGGCTCTAAACACCATGTAAGTCACTTTCCACCATATTAGAGTCACTTTACACCATATAAGAGTCACTTTCCACCATATATTGCTATAATTAATGTGAGAACATTATATATATCCAATTTGACTTCCTTTTACCACTTCTTGGTACTACTTCATATGAGTCAATTTTGGACTATATTTTGGCTCTAAACAACTATGTAAGTCACTTTCCCACCATATTCAAGTCACTTTCCACCATATTCGAGTCACTTTGCGCCGTATAAGAGTCACTTTCCACCATATATTGGTACAATTAACATGTGAACATTATATATATCCAATTCGACATCCTTTTACCACCTTTTGGTACTAACTTTTATACGAGTCAATTTTGGGCCACATTTTGGCTCTAATCAACCATGTAAGTCACTTTTGATAATATTAGAGTCACTTTGCACCTTATGAGAGTCACTTGCCACCATATATTGGTATAATTAACATGTTAACATCATATACATAAAATTTGACATCCTTTGACCACCTCTTGGTATCACTTTTATACCAGTCAATTTAGGCCCATAATTTGGCTCTAAACAACCATGTATATCACTTTCCACCATATTAGAGTCATTTTGCACTGTATAAGAGTCACCTTTCACCATATATTTGTACGATTAACATGTGCACACCATACATATCCAATTTGACATCCTTCTATCATCTCTTGGTACCACTTTTATACGTGTCAATTAGGCACACATTTTGGCTCTAAACAACCATGTAAGTCACTTTCCACCATATTACAGTCACTTTACACCATATAAGAGTCATTTTCCACCATATATTACTACAATTAATATGTGAACATTATAAATATCCAATTTGGCATCCTTTTACCACCTCTTGGTACTACTTTTATATGAGTCAATTATAGCCTACATTTTGGCTCTAAACAACTATGTAAGTCACTTTCCACCATATTCGAGTCACTTTGTGTCATAGACTTGTTACTTTCCACCATATTCAAGTCACTTCCACCATATTCGAGTCACTTTGCGCCGTATAAGAGTCACTTTCCACCATATATTGGTACAATTAACATGTGAACATTATATATATCCAATTCAACATCCTTTTACCACCTTTTGGTACTACTTTTATACGACTCAATTTGGGCCACATTTTGGCTCTAATCAACCATGTAAGTCACTTTTGATAATATTAGAGTCACTTTGCACCTTATAAGAGTCACTTGCCTCCATATATTGGTATAATTAACAGATTAACATCATATACATAAAATTTGACATCCTTTGACCACCTCTTAGTATCACTTTTTATACGAGTCAATTTAGGCCCATAATTTGGCTCTAAACAACCATGTAAGTCACTTTCCACCATATTAGAGTCACTTTTCACCGTATAAGAGTCACCTTCCACCATATATTGTACGATTAACATGTGCACACCATACATATCCAATTTGACATCATTTTATCATCTCTTGGTACCACTTTTATACTAGTCAATTTAGGCCCACGTTTTGGCTCTAAACAACCATGTAAGTCACTTTCCACCATATTAGAGTCACTTTACACCATATAAGAGTCACTTTCCACCTTATATTGCTATAATTAACGTGAGAACATTACATATATCCAATTTGACATCCTTTTACCACTTCTTGGTACTACTTCATATGAGTCAATTTTGGACTACATTTTGGCTCTAAACAACTATGTAAGTCACTTTCCACCATATTCGAGTCACTTTGCGCTGTATAAGCGTCACTTTCCACCATATATTGGTACAATTAACAAGTGAACATTATATATATCCAATTCGACATCCTTTTACCACCTTTTAGTACTACTTTTATACGACTCAATTTTGGGCCACATTTTTGGCTCTAATCAACCATGTAAGTCACTTTTGATAATATTAGAGTCACTTTGCCACCTTATGAGAGTCACTTGCCACCATATATTGGTATAATTAACATGTTAACATCATATACATCAACTTTGACATCCTTTGACCACCTCTTGGTACCACTTTTATACGAGTCAATTTAGGCCCATAATTTGGCTCTAAACAACCATGTAAGTCACTTTCCACCATATTAGAGTCACTTTGCACCGTAAAAGACTCACCTTTCACCATATATTGGTACTATTAACATGTGCACACCATACATATCCAATTTGATATCCTTTTACCACCTCTTGGTACCACTTTTATACGAGTCAATTAGGCCCACATTTTGGCTCTAAACAACCATGTAAGTCACTTTCCACCATATTAGAGTCACTTTACACCATATAAGAGTCACTTTCCACCATATATTGGTACAATTAACATGTGAACATTATAAATAGCCAATTTGACATACTTTTAGCACCTCTTGGTACTACTTTAATATGAGTCAATTTTGGCCTACATTTTGGCTCTAAACAACTATATAAGTCATTTCCACCATATTCGAGTCACTTTGTACCGTACAATTATCACTTCCCTCCATATTCGGTCACTTTGTGCCCATATAAGAGTCACTTTCACCATATATTGGTACAATTAACATGTGAACATTATATATATTCAATTTCGACATCCTTTTACCACCTTTTGGTACTTCTTTTATACGACTGAATTTGGGCCCACATTTTGGCTCTAATCAACCATGTAAGTCACTTTTGATAATATTAGAGTCACTTTGCACCTTATGAGAGTCACTTGCCTCCATATATTGGTATAATTAATCATGATTAACATCATAACATAAAATTTGACATCCTTTGACCACCTCTTAGTATACTTTTATACGAGTCAATTTAGGCCCATAATTTGGCTCTAAACAACCATGTAAGTCACTTTCCACCATATTAGAGTCACTTTTCACCGTATAAGAGTCACCTTCCACCATATATTTGTACGATTAACATGTGCACACCATACATATCCAATTTGACATCATTTTATCATCTCTTGGTACCACTTTTATACGTGTCAATTTAGGCCCACTATTTTGGCTCTAAACAACCATGTAGGTCACTTTCCACCATATTAGAGTCACTTTACACCATATAAGAGTCATTTTCCACCATCTATTGCTACAATTAATATGTGAACATTATAAATATCCAATTTGACATCCTTTTACCACCTCTTGGTACTACTTTTATATGAGTCAATTTTGGCCTACATTTTGGCTCTAAACAACTATGTAAGTCACTTTCCACCATATTCGAGTCACTTTGTGTCATAGAATTGTTACATTCCACCATATTCAAGTCACTTTGCACCGTATAAGAGTCACTTTCAACCATATATTGGTACAATTAACATTTGAACATTATATATAACCAATTTGACATCCTTTTACCACATTTTGGTACTACTTTCATAGGACTCAATTTTGGGCCACATTTTGCCTCTAATCAACCATGTAAGTCACTTTTGATCATATTAGAGTCACTTTGCACCTTATGAGAGTCACTTGCCACTATATATTAGTATAATTAACATGTTAACATCATATAGATCAACTTTGACATCCTTTGACCACCTCTTGGTACCACTTTTATACGAGTCAATTTAGGCCCATAATTTGGCTCTAAACAACCATGTAAGTCACTTTCCACCATATTAGAGTCACTTTGCACCGTATAAGAGTCACCTTTCACCATATATTGGTACTATTAACATGTGCACACCATACATATCCAATTTGATATCCTTTTACCACCTCTTGGTACCACATTTATACGAGTCAATTTAGGCCCACATTTTGGCTCTAAACAACCATGTAAGTCACTTTCCACCATATTAGAGTCACTTTACACCATATAAGAGTCACTTTCCACCATATATTGGTACAATTAACATGTGAACATTATAAATATCCAATTTGACATCCTTTTACCACCTCTTGGTACTACTTTAATATGAGTCAATTTTGGCCTACATTTTGGCTCTAAACAACTATATAAGTCAGTTTCCACTATATTCGAGTCACTTTGTACCGTACAATTGTCACTTCCCCCATATTCGAGTCACTTTGCACCGTATAAGAGTCACTTTCCACCATATATTGGTACAATTAACATGTGAACATTAGATATATTCAATTTGACATCCTTTTACCACCTTTTGGTACTTCTTTTATATGACTGAATTTTGGGCCACATGTTGGCTCTAATCAACCATGTAAGTCACTTTTGATCACATTATAGTCATTTTACACCTTATGTGAGTCACTTGCCACCATATATTGGTATAAATTAACATGTTAACATCATATACATCAAATTTGACGTCCTTTTACCACGTCTTGGTACCACTTTTATACGAGTCAATTTAGGCCCATATTTTGGCTCTAAACAACCATGTAAGTCACTTTCCACCATATTAGAGTCACTTTTCACTGTATAAGAGTCACCTTCCACCATATATTGGTACAATTAACAAGTGCACACCATACATATCCAATTTGACATCCTTTTACCACCTCTTGGTAACAATTTTATACTAGTCAATTTAGGCCCACGTTTTGGCTCTAAACAACCATGTAAGTCACTTTCCACCATATTAGAGTCACTTTACACCATATAAGAGTCACTTTCCACCATATATTGCTATAATTAATGTGAGAACATTATATATATCCAATTTGACTTCCTTTTACCACTTCTTGGTACTACTTCATATGAGTCAATTTTGGACTATATTTTGGCTCTAAACAACTATGTAAGTCACTTTCCACCATATTCAAGTCACTTTCCACCATATTCGAGTCACTTTGCGCCGTATAAGAGTCACTTTCCACCATATATTGGTACAATTAACATGTGAACATTATATATATCCAATTCGACATCCTTTTACCACCTTTTGGTACTACTTTTATACGAGTCAATTTTGGGCCACATTTTGGCTCTAATCAACCATGTAAGTCACTTTTGATAATATTAGAGTCACTTTGCACCTTATGAGAGTCACTTGCCACCATATATTGGTATAATTAACATGTTAACATCATATACATAAAATTTGACATCCTTTGACCACCTCTTGGTATCACTTTTATACCAGTCAATTTAGGCCCATAATTTGGCTCTAAACAACCATGTATATCACTTTCCACCATATTAGAGTCATTTTGCACTGTATAAGAGTCACCTTTCACCATATATTTGTACGATTAACATGTGCACACCATACATATCCAATTTGACATCCTTCTATCATCTCTTGGTACCACTTTTATACGTGTCAATTTAGGCACACATTTTGGCTCTAAACAACCATGTAAGTCACTTTCCACCATATTACAGTCACTTTACACCATATAAGAGTCATTTTCCACCATATATTACTACAATTAATATGTGAACATTATAAATATCCAATTTGGCATCCTTTTACCACCTCTTGGTACTACTTTTATATGAGTCAATTATAGCCTACATTTTGGCTCTAAACAACTATGTAAGTCACTTTCCACCATATTCGAGTCACTTTGTGTCATAGACTTGTTACTTTCCACCATATTCAAGTCACTTTCCACCATATTCGAGTCACTTTGCGCCGTATAAGAGTCACTTTCCACCATATATTGGTACAATTAACATGTGAACATTATATATATCCAATTCAACATCCTTTTACCACCTTTTGGTACTACTTTTATACGACTCAATTTTGGGCCACATTTTGGCTCTAATCAACCATGTAAGTCACTTTTGATAATATTAGAGTCACTTTGCACCTTATAAGAGTCACTTGCCTCCATATATTGGTATAATTAACAGATTAACATCATATACATAAAATTTGACATCCTTTGACCACCTCTTAGTATCACTTTTATACGAGTCAATTTAGGCCCATAATTTGGCTCTAAACAACCATGTAAGTCACTTTCCACCATATTAGAGTCACTTTTCACCGTATAAGAGTCACCTTCCACCATATATTTGTACGATTAACATGTGCACACCATACATATCCAATTTGACATCATTTTATCATCTCTTGGTACCACTTTTATACGTGTCAATTTAGGCCCACATTTTTGGCTCTAAACAACCATGTAAGTCACTTTCCACCATATTAGAGTCACTTTACACCATATAAGAGTCATTTTCCACCATCTATTGCTACAATTATTATGTGAACATTATAAATATCCAATTTGACATCCTTTTACCACCTCTTGGTACTACTTTTATATGAGTCAATTTTGGCCTACATTTTGGCTCTAAACAACTATGTAAGTCAATTTCCACCATATTCGAGCCACTTTGTGTCATAGAATTGTTACGTTCCACCATATTCAAGTCACTTTGCACCGTATAAGAGTCACTTTCAACCATATATTGGTACAATTAACATGTGAACATTATATATAACCAATTTGACATCCTTTTACCACATTTTGGTACTACTTTTATTGGACTCAATTTTGGGCCACATTTTGGCACTAATCAACCATGTAAGTCACTTTTGATCATATTAGAGTCACTTTGCACCTTATGAGAGTCACTTGCCACTATATATTGGTATAATTAACATGTTAACATCATATACATCAACTTTGACATCCTTTGACCACCTCTTGGTACCACTTTTATACGAGTCAATTTAGGCCCATAATTTGGCTCTAAACAACCATGTAAGTCACTTTCCACCATATTAGAGTCACTTTGCACCGTAAAAGACTCACCTTTCACCATATATTGGTACTATTAACATGTGCACACCATACATATCCAATTTGATATCCTTTTACCACCTCTTGGTACCACTTTTATACGAGTCAATTTAGGCCCACATTTTGGCTCTAAACAACCATGTAAGTCACTTTCCACCATATTAGAGTCACTTTACACCATATAAGAGTCACTTTCCACCATATATTGGTACAATTAACATGTGAACATTATAAATATCCAATTTGACATACTTTTAGCACCTCTTGGTACTACTTTAATATGAGTCAATTTTGGCCTACATTTTGGCTCTAAACAACTATATAAGTCAGTTTCCACCATATTCGAGTCACTTTGTACCGTACAATTATCACTTCCTCCATATTCGAGTCACTTTGCACCGTATAAGAGTCACTTGTCACCATATATTGGTACAATTAACATGTGAACATTAGATATATTCAATTTGACATCCTTTTACCACCTTTTGGTACTTCTTTTATATGACTGAATTTTGGGCCACATGTTGGCTCTAATCAACCATGTAAGTCACTTTTGATAATATTAGAGTCACTTTGCACCTTATGAGAGTCACTTGCCTCCATATATTGGTATAATTATCAGATTAACATCATATACATAAAATTTGACATCCTTTGACCACCTCTTAGTATCACTTTTATACGAGTCAATTTAGGCCCATAATTTGGCTCTAAACAACCATGTAAGTCACTTTCCACCATATTAGAGTCACTTTTCACCGTATAAGAGTCACCTTCCACCATATATTTGTACGATTAACATGTGCACACCATACATATCCAATTTGACATCATTTTATCATCTCTTGGTACCACTTTTATACGTGTCAATTTAGGCCCACATTTTGGCTCTAAACAACCATGTAAGTCACTTTCCACCATATTAGAGTCACTTTACACCATATAAGAGTCATTTTCCACCATCTATTGCTACAATTATTATGTGAACATTATAAATATCCAATTTGACATCCTTTTACCACCTCTTGGTACTACTTTTATATGAGTCAATTTTGGCCTACATTTTGGCTCTAAACAACTATGTAAGTCAATTTCCACCATATTCGAGCCACTTTGTGTCATAGAATTGTTACGTTCCACCATATTCAAGTCACTTTGCACCGTATAAGAGTCACTTTCAACCATATATTGGTACAATTAACATGTGAACATTATATATAACCAATTTGACATCCTTTTACCACATTTTGGTACTACTTTTATAGGACTCAATTTTGGGCCACATTTTGGCACTAATCAACCATGTAAGTCACTTTTGATCATATTAGAGTCACTTTGCACCTTATGAGAGTCACTTGCCACTATATATTGGTATAATTAACATGTTAACATCATATACATCAACTTTGACATCCTTTGACCACCTCTTGGTACCACTTTTATACGAGTCAATTTAGGCCCATAATTTGGCTCTAAACAACCATGTAAGTCACTTTCCACCATATTAGAGTCACTTTGCACCGTAAAAGACTCACCTTTCACCATATATTGGTACTATTAACATGTGCACACCATACATATCCAATTTGATATCCTTTTACCACCTCTTGGTACCACTTTTATACGAGTCAATTTAGGCCCACATTTTGGCTCTAAACAACCATGTAAGTCACTTTCCACCATATTAGAGTCACTTTACACCATATAAGAGTCACTTTCCACCATATATTGGTACAATTAACATGTGAACATTATAAATATCCAATTTGACATCCTTTTACAACCTCTTGGTACTACTTTAATATGAGTCAATTTTGGCCTACATTTTGGCTCTAAACAACTATATAAGTCAGTTTCCACCATATTCGAGTCACTTTGTACCGTACAATTATCACTTCCTCCATATTCGAGTCACTTTGCACCGTATAAGAGTCACTTTTCACCATATATTGGTACAATTAACATGTGAACATTAGATATATTCAATTTGACATCCTTTTACCACCTTTTGGTACTTCTTTTATATGACTGAATTTTGGGCCACATGTTGGCTCTAATCAACCATGTAAGTCACTTTTGATCATATTAGAGTCATTTTGCACCTTATGAGAGTCACTTGCCACCATATATTGGTATAAATTAACATGTTAACATCATATACATCAAATTTGACATCCTGTTACCACGTCTTGGTACCACTTTTATACGAGTCAATTTAGGCCCATATTTTGGCTCTAAACAACCATGTAAGTCACTTTCCACCATATTAGAGTCACTTTGCACCGTATAAGAGTCACCTTCCACCATATATTGGTACGATTAACAAGTGCACACCATACATATCCAATTTGACATCCTTTTACCACCTCTTGGTAACAATTTTATACTAGTCAATTTAGGCCCATATTTTGGCTCTAAACAACCATGTAAGTCACTTTCCACCATATTAGAGTCACTTTACACCATATAAGAGTCACTTTCCGCCATATATTGCTATAATTAATGTGAGAACATTATATATATCCAATTTGACATCCTTTTACCACTTCTTGGTACTACTTCATATGAGTCAATTTTGGACTGCATTTTGGCTCTAAACAACTATGTAAGTCACTTTCCACCATATTCGAGTCACTTTGCGCCGTATAAGAGTCACTTTCGACCATATATTGGTACAATTAACATGTGAACATTATATATATCCAATTCGACATCCTTTTACCACCTTTTGGTACTACTTTTATACGACTCAATTTTGGGCCACATTTGGCTCTAATCAACCATGTAAGTCACTTTTGATAATATTAGAGTCACTTTGCACCTTATGAGAGTCACTTGTCTCCATATATTGGTATAATTAACATGTTAAAATCATATACATAAAATTTGATATCCTTTGACCACCTCTTAGTATCACTTTTATACGAGTCAATTTAGGCCCATAATTTGGCTCTAAACAACCATGTAAGTCAGTTTCCACCATATTAGAGTCACTTTTCACCGTATAAGAGTCACCTTCCACCATATATTTGTACGATTAACATGTGCACACCATACATTTCCAATTTGACATCATTTATCATCTCTTGGTACCACTTTTATACGTGTCAATTTAGGCCCACATTTTGGCTCTAAACAACCATGTAAGTCACTTTCCACCATATTAGAGTCACTTTACACCATATAAGAGTCATTTTCCACCATCTATTGCTACAATTATTATGTGAACATTATAAATATCCAATTTGACATCCTTTTACCACCTCTTGGTACTACTTTTATATGAGTCAATTTTGGCCTACATTTTGGCTCTAAACAACTATGTAAGTCAATTTCCACCATATTCGAGCCACTTTGTGTCATAGAATTGTTACGTTCCACCATATTCAAGTCACTTTGCACCGTATAAGAGTCACTTTCAACCATATATTGGTACAATTAACATGTGAACATTATATATAACCAATTTGACATCCTTTTACCACATTTTGGTACTACTTTTATAGGACTCAATTTTGGGCCACATTTTGGCACTAATCAACCATGTAAGTCACTTTTGATCATATTAGAGTCACTTTGCACCTTATGAGAGTCACTTGCCACTATATATTGGTATAATTAACATGTTAACATCATATACATCAACTTTGACATCCTTTGACCACCTCTTGGTACCACTTTTATACGAGCCAATTTAGGCCCATAATTTGGCTCTAAACAACCATGTAAGTCACTTTCCACCATATTAGAGTCACTTTGCACCGTAAAAGACTCACCTTTCACCATATATTGGTACTATTAACATGTGCACACCATACATATCCAATTTGATATCCTTTTACCACCTCTTGGTACCACTTTTATACGAGTCAATTTAGGCCCACATTTTGGCTCTAAACAACCATGTAAGTCACTTTCCACCATATTAGAGTCACTTTACACCATATAAGAGTCACTTTCCACCATATATTGGTACAATTAACATGTGAACATTATAAATATCCAATTTGACATCCTTTTACAACCTCTTGGTACTACTTTAATATGAGTCAATTTTGGCCTACATTTTGGCTCTAAACAACTATATAAGTCAGTTTCCACCATATTCGAGTCACTTTGTACCGTACAATTATCACTTCCTCCATATTCGAGTCACTTTGCACCGTATAAGAGTCACTTTTCACCATATATTGGTACAATTAACATGTGAACATTAGATATATTCAATTTGACATCCTTTTACCACCTTTTGGTACTTCTTTTATATGACTGAATTTTGGGCCACATGTTGGCTCTAATCAACCATGTAAGTCACTTTTGATCATATTAGAGTCATTTTGCACCTTATGAGAGTCACTTGCCACCATATATTGGTATAAATTAACATGTTAACATCATATACATCAAATTTGACATCCTGTTACCACGTCTTGGTACCACTTTTATACGAGTCAATTTAGGCCCATATTTTGGCTCTAAACAACCATGTAAGTCACTTTCCACCATATTAGAGTCACTTTGCACCGTATAAGAGTCACCTTCCACCATATATTGGTACGATTAACAAGTGCACACCATACATATCCAATTTGACATCCTTTTACCACCTCTTGGTAACAATTTTATACTAGTCAATTTAGGCCCATATTTTGGCTCTAAACAACCATGTAAGTCACTTTCCACCATATTAGAGTCACTTTACACCATATAAGAGTCACTTTCCGCCATATATTGCTATAATTAATGTGAGAACATTATATATATCCAATTTGACATCCTTTTACCACTTCTTGGTACTACTTCATATGAGTCAATTTTGGACTGCATTTTGGCTCTAAACAACTATGTAAGTCACTTTCCACCATATTCGAGTCACTTTGCGCCGTATAAGAGTCACTTTCGACCATATATTGGTACAATTAACATGTGAACATTATATATATCCAATTCGACATCCTTTTACCACCTTTTGGTACTACTTTTATACGACTCAATTTTGGGCCACATTTTGGCTCTAATCAACCATGTAAGTCACTTTTGATAATATTAGAGTCACTTTGCACCTTATGAGAGTCACTTGTCTCCATATACTGGTATAATTAACATGTTAAAATCATATACATAAAATTTGATATCCTTTGACCACCTCTTAGTATCACTTTTATACGAGTCAATTTAGGCCCATAATTTGGCTCTAAACAACCATGTAAGTCACTTTCCACCATATTAGAGTCACTTTTCACCGTATAAGAGTCACCTTCCACCATATATTTGTACGATTAACATGTGCACACCATACATTTCCAATTTGACATCATTTATCATCTCTTGGTACCACTTTTATACGTGTCAATTTAGGCCCACATTTTGGCTCTAAACAACCATGTAAGTCACTTTCCACCATATTAGAGTCACTTTACACCATATAAGAGTCATTTTCCACCATCTATTGCTACAATTAATATATGAACATTATAAATATCCAATTTGACATCCTTTTACCACCTCTTGGTACTACTTTTATATGAGTCAATTTTGGCCTACATTTTGGCTCTAAACAACTATGTAAGTCACTTTCCACCATATTCGAGTCACTTTGTGTCATAGAATTGTTACGTTCCACCATATTCAAGTCACTTTGCACCGTATAAGAGTCACTTTCAACCATATATTGGTACAATTAACATGTGAACATTATATATAACCAATTTGACATCCTTTTACCACATTTTGGTACTACTTTTATAGGACTCAATTTTGGGCCACATTTTGGCTCTAATCAACCATGTAAGTCACTTTTGATCATATTAGAGTCACTTTGCACCTTATGAGAGTCACTTGCCACTATATATAGGTATAATTAATATGTTAACATCATATACATCAACTTTGACATCCTTTGACCACCTCTTGGTACTACTTTTATACGAGTTAATTTAGGCCCATAATTTGGCTCTAAACAACCATGTAAGTCACTTTCCACTATATTAGAGTCAATTTGCATCGTATAAGAGTCACCTTTCACCATATATTGGCATTATTAACATGTGCACACCATACATATCCAATTTGATATCCTTTTAGCAACTCTTGGTACCACTTTTATACGGGTCAATTTAGGCCCACATTTTGGCTCTAAACAACCATGTAAGTCACTTTCCACCATATTAGAGTCACTTTACACCATATAAGAGTCACTTTCCACCATATATTGCTACAATTAACATGTGAACAAAATATATATCCAATTTGACATCCTTTTACCATATCTTGGTACTACTTTAATATGAGTCAATTTTGGCCTACATTTTGGCTCTAAACAACTATATAAGTCAGTTTCCACCATATTCGAGTCACTTTGTACCGTACAATTGTCACTTCCCCCATATTCGAGTCACTTTGCACCGTATAAGAGTCACTTTCCACCATATATTGGTACAATTAACTTGTGAACATTAGATATATTCAATTTGACATCCTTTTACCACCTTTTGGTACTTCTTTTATATGACTCAATTTTGGGCCACATGTTGGCTCTAATCAACCATGTAAGTCACTTTTGATCATATTAGAGTCATTTTGCACCTTATGAGAGTCACTTGCCACCATATATTGGTATAAATTAACATGTTAACATCATATACATCAAATTTGACATCCTTTTACCACGTCTTGGTACCACTTTTATACGAGTCAATTTAGGCTCATATTTTGGCTCTAAACAACCATGTAAGTCACTTTCCACCATATTAGAGTCACTTTGCACCGTATAAGAGTCACCTTCCACCATATATTGGTACGATTAACAAGTGCACACCATACATATCCAATTTGACATCCTTTTACCACCTCTTGGTAACAATTTTATACTAGTCAATTTAGGCTCACGTTTTGGCTCTAAACAACCATGTAAGTCACTTTCCACCATATTAGAGTCACTTTACACCATATAAGAGTCACTTTACACCATATATTGCTACAATTAACGTCAGAACATTATATATATCCAATTTGACATACTTTTACCACTTCTTGGTACTACTTCATATGAGTCAATTTTGGACTACATTTTGGCTCTAAACAACTATGTAATTCATTTTCCACCATATTCGAGTCACTTTGCGCCGTATAAGAGTCACTTTCCACAATATATTGGTACAATTAACATGTGAACATTATATATATCCAATTCGACATCCTTTTACCACCTTTTGGTACTACTTTTATACGACTAAATTTTGGGCCACATTTTGGCTCTAATCAACCATGTAAGTCACTTTTGATAATATTAGAGTCACTTTGCACCTTATGAGAGTCACTTGCCTCCATATATTGGTATAATTAACATGTTAACATCATATACATAAAATTTGACATCCTTTGACCACCTCTTAGTATCACTTTTATACGAGTCAATTTAGGCCCATAATTTGGCTCTAAACAACCATGTAAGTCAGTTTCCACCATATTAGAGTCACTTTTCACCGTATAAGAGGCACCTTCCACCATATATTTGTACGATTAACATGTGCACACCATACATATCAAATTTGACATCATTTTATCATCTCTTGGTACCACTTTTATACGTGTCAATTTAGGCCTTCATTTTGGCTCTAAACAACCATGTAAGTCACTTTCCATCATATTAGAGTCACTTTACACCATATAAGAGTCATTTTCCAGCATCTATTGCTACAATTATTATGTGAACATTATAAATATCCAATTTGACATCCTTTTACCACCTCTTGGTACTACTTTTATATGAGTCAATTTTGGCCTACATTTTGGCTATGTAAGTCAATTTCCACCATATTCGAGCCACTTTGTGTCATAGAATTGTTACGTTCCACCATATTCAAGTCACTTTGCACCGTATAAGAGTCACTTTCAACCATATATTGGTACAATTAACATGTGAACATTATATATAACCAATTTGACATCCTTTTACCACATTTTGGTACTACTTTCATAGGACTCAATTTTGGGCCACATTTTGGCTCTAATCAACCATGTAAGTCACTTTTGATCATATTAGAGTCACTTTGCACCTTATGAGAGTCACTTGCCACTATATATTGGTATAATTAACATGTTAACATCATATACATCAACTTTGACATCCTTTGACCACCTCTTGGTACCACTTTTATACGAGTCAATTTAGGCCCATAAGTTGGCTCTAAACAACCATGTAAGTCACTTTCCACCATATTAGAGTCACTTTGCACCGTAAAAGACTCACCTTTCACCATATATTGGTACTATTAACATGTGCACACCATACATATCCAATTTGATATCCTTTTACCACCTCTTGGTACCACTTTTATACGAGTCAATTTAGGCCCACATTTTGGCTCTAAACAACCATGTAAGTCACTTTCCACCATATTAGAGTCACTTTACACCATATAAGAGTCACTTTCCACCATATATTGGTACAATTAACATGTGAACATTATAAATATCCAATTTGACATACTTTTACCACCTCTTGGTACTACTTTAATATGAGTCAATTTTGGCCTACATTTTGGCTCTAAACAACTATATAAGTCAGTTTCCACCATATTCGAGTCACATTGTACCGTACAATTGTCACTTCCTCCATATTCGAGTCACTTTGCACCGTATAAGAGTCACTTTTCACCATATATTGGTACAATTAACATGTGAACATTAGATATATTCAATTTGACATCTTTTTACCACCTTTTGGTACTTCTTTTATATGACTAAATTTTGGGCCACATGTTGGCTCTAATCAACCATGTAAGTCACTTTTGATCATATTAGAGTCATTTTGCACCTTATGAGAGTCACTTGCCACCATATATTGGTATAAATTAACATGTTAACATCATATACATCAAATTTGACATCCTGTTACCACGTCTTGGTACCACTTTTATACGAGTCAATTTAGGCCCATATTTTGGCTCTAAACAACCATGTAAGTCACTTTCCACCATATTAGAGTCACTTTGCACCGTATAAGAGTCACCTTCCACCATATATTGGTACGATTAACAAGTGCACACCATACATATCCAATTTGACATCCTTTTACCACCTCTTGGTAACAATTTTATACTAGTCAATTTAGGCCCATATTTTGGCTCTAAACAACCATGTAAGTCACTTTCCACCATATTAGAGTCACTTTACACCATATAAGAGTCACTTTCCGCCATATATTGCTATAATTAATGTGAGAACATTATATATATCCAATTTGACATCCTTTTACCACTTCTTGGTACTACTTCATATGAGTCAATTTTGGACTGCATTTTGGCTCTAAACAACTATGTAAGTCACTTTCCACCATATTCGAGTCACTTTGCGCCGTATAAGAGTCACTTTCGACCATATATTGGTACAATTAACATGTGAACATTATATATATCCAATTCGACATCCTTTTACCACCTTTTGGTACTACTTTTATACGACTCAATTTTGGGCCACATTTTGGCTCTAATCAACCATGTAAGTCACTTTTGATAATATTAGAGTCACTTTGCACCTTATGAGAGTCACTTGTCTCCATATATTGGTATAATTAACATGTTAAAATCATATACATAAAATTTGATATCCTTTGACCACCTCTTAGTATCACTTTTATACGAGTCAATTTAGGCCCATAATTTGGCTCTAAACAACCATGTAAGTCACTTTCCACCATATTAGAGTCACTTTTCACCGTATAAGAGTCACCTTCCACCATATATTTGTACGATTAACATGTGCACACCATACATTTTCAATTTGACATCATTTATCATCTCTTGGTACCACTTTTATACGTGTCAATTTAGGCCCACATTTTGGCTCTAAACAACCATGTAAGTCACTTTCCACCATATTAGAGTCACTTTACACCATATAAGAGTCATTTTCCACCATCTATTGCTACAATTAATATATGAACATTATAAATATCCAATTTGACATCCTTTTACCACCTCTTGGTACTACTTTTATATGAGTCAATTTTGGCCTACATTTTGGCTCTAAACAACTATGTAAGTCACTTTCCACCATATTCGAGTCACTTTGTGTCATAGAATTGTTACGTTCCACCATATTCAAGTCACTTTGCACCGTATAAGAGTCACTTTCAACCATATATTGGTACAATTAACATGTGAACATTATATATAACCAATTTGACATCCTTTTACCACATTTTGGTACTACTTTTATAGGACTCAATTTTGGGCCACATTTTGGCTCTAATCAACCATGTAAGTCACTTTTGATCATATTAGAGTCACTTTGCACCTTATGAGAGTCACTTGCCACTATATATAGGTATAATTAATATGTTAACATCATATACATCAACTTTGACATCCTTTGACCACCTCTTGGTACCACTTTTATACGAGTTAATTTAGGCCCATAATTTGGCTCTAAACAACCATGTAAGTCACTTTCCACCATATTAGAGTCAATTTGCATCATATAAGAGTCACCTTTCACCATATATTGGCATTATTAACATGTGCACACCATACATATCCAATTTGATATCCTTTTAGCAACTCTTGGTACCACTTTTATACGGGTCAATTTAGGCCCACATTTTGGCTCTAAACAACCATGTAAGTCACTTTCCACCATATTAGAGTCACTTTACACCATATAAGAGTCACTTTCCACCATATATTGCTACAATTAACATGTGAACAAAATATATATCCAATTTGACATCCTTTTACCATATCTTGGTACTACTTTAATATGAGTCAATTTTGGCCTACATTTTGGCTCTAAACAACTATATAAGTCAGTTTCCACCATATTCGAGTCACTTTGTACCGTACAATTGTCACTTCCCCCATATTCGAGTCACTTTGCACCGTATAAGAGTCACTTTCCACCATATATTGGTACAATTAACTTGTGAACATTAGATATATTCAATTTGACATCCTTTTACCACCTTTTGGTACTTCTTTTATATGACTCAATTTTGGGCCACATGTTGGCTCTAATCAACCATGTAAGTCACTTTTGATCATATTAGAGTCATTTTGCACCTTATGAGAGTCACTTGCCACCATATATTGGTATAAATTAACATGTTAACATCATATACATCAAATTTGACATCCTTTTACCACGTCTTGGTACCACTTTTATACGAGTCAATTTAGGCTCATATTTTGGCTCTAAACAACCATGTAAGTCACTTTCCACCATATTAGAGTCACTTTGCACCGTATAAGAGTCACCTTCCACCATATATTGGTACGATTAACAAGTGCACACCATACATATCCAATTTGACATCCTTTTACCACCTCTTGGTAACAATTTTATACTAGTCAATTTAGGCCCACGTTTTGGCTCTAAACAACCATGTAAGTCACTTTCCACCATATTAGAGTCACTTTACACCATATAAGAGTCACTTTCCACCATATATTGCTATAATTAATGTGAGAACATTATATATATTCAATTTGACATCCTTTTACCACTTCTTGGTACTACTTCATATGAGTCAATTTTGGACTACATTTTGGCTCTAAACAACTATGTAAGTCACTTTCCACCATATTCGAGTCACTTTGTGCCGTATAAGAGTCACTTTCCACCATATATTGCTACAATTAACATGTGAACATTATATATATCCAATTCGACATCCTTTTACCACATTTTGGTACTACTTTTATACGACTCAATTTTGGGCCACATTTTGGCTCTAATAAACCATGTAAGTCACTTTTGATAATATTAGAGTCACTTTGCACCTTATGAGAGTCACTTGCCACCATATATTGGTATAATTAACATGTTAACATTATATACATAAAATTTGACATCCTTTGATCACCTCTTGGTATCACTTTTATACTAGTCAATTTAGGCCCATAATTTGGCTCTAAACAACCATGTATGTCACTTTCCACCATATTAGAGTCATTTTGCACTGTATAAAAGTCACCTTTCACCATATATTTGTACGATTAACATGTGCACACCATAAATATCCAATTTGACATCTTTTTATCATCTCTTGGTACCACTTTTATACGTGTCAATTTAGGCCCACATTTTGGCTCTAAACAACCATGTAAGTCACTTTCCACCATATTAGGGTCACTTTACACCATATACGAGTCACTTTCCACCATATATTAATACAATTAATATGTGAACATTATAAATATCCAATTTGGCATCCTTTTACCACCTCTTGGTACTACTTTTATATGAGTCAATTTTAGCCTACATTTTGGCTCTAAACAACTATGTAAGTCACTTTTCACCATATTCGAGTCACTTTGTGTCATAAAATTGTTACTTTCCACCATATTCAAGTCACTTTCCACCATATTCGAGTCACTTTGCGTCGTATAAGAGTCACTTTCCACCATATATTGGTACAATTAACATGTGAACATTATATATATCCAATTCGACATCCTTTTACCACCTTTTGGTACTACTTTTATATGACTCGATTTTGGGCCACATTTTGGCTCTAATCAACCATGTAAGACACTTTTGATAATATTAGAGTCACTTTGCACCTGATGAGAGTCACTTGGCTCCATATATTGGTATAATTAACATGTTAAAATCATATACATAAAATTTGACATCCTATGACCACCTCTTAGTATCACTTTTATACAAGTCAATTTAGGCCCATAATTTGGCTCTAAACAACCATGTAAGTCACTTTCCACCATATTAGAGTCACTCTTTACCGTATAAGAGTCACCTTCCACCATATATTTGTACGATTAACATGTGCACACCATACATATCCAATTTGACATCATTTTATCATCTCTTGGTACCACTTTTATACGTGTCAATTTAGGCCCACATTTTGGCTCTAAACAACCATGTAAGTCACTTTCCACTATATTAGAGTCACTTTACACCATATAAGAGTCATTTTCCACCATCTATTGCTACAATTAATATGTGAACATTATAAATATCCAATTTGACATCCTTTTACCACCTCTTGGTACTACTTTTATATGAGTCAATTTTGGCCTACATTTTGGCTCTAAACAACTATGTAAGTCACTTTCCAACATATTCGAGTCACTTCGTGTCATAGAATTGTTACGTTCCACCATATTCAAGTCACTTTGCACCGTATAAGAGTCACTTTTAACCATATATTGGTACAATTAACATGTGAACATTATATATAACCAATTTGACATCCTTTTACCACATTTTGGTACTACTTTTATAGGACTCAATTTTGGGCCATATTTTGGCTCTAATCAACCATGTAAGTCACTTTTGATCATATTAGAGTCACTTTGCACCTTATGAGAGTCACTTGCCACTATATATTGGTATAATTAATATGTTAACATCATATACATCAACTTTGACATCCTTTGACCACCTCTTGGTACCACTTTTATACGAGTCAATTTAGGCCCATAATTTGGCTCTAAACAACCATGTAAGTCACTTTCCACCATATTAGAGTCACTTTGCACCGTATAAGAGTCACCTTTCACCATATATTGGCATTATTAACATGTGCACACCATACATATCCAATTTGATATCCTTTTACCACCTCTTGGTACCACTTTTATACGAGTCAATTTAGGCCCACATTTTGGCTCTAAACAACCATGTAAGTCACTTTCCACCATATTAGAGTCACTTTACACCATATAAGAGTCACTTTCCACCATATATTGCTACAATTAACATGTGAACATTATAAATATCCAATTTGACATCCTTTTACCATATCTTGGTACTACTTTAATATGAGTCAATTTTGGCCTACATTTTGGCTCTAAACAACTATATAAGTCAGTTTCCACCATATTCGAGTCACTTTGTACCGTACAATTGTCACTTCCCCCATATTCGAGTCACTTTGCACCGTATAAGAGTCACTTTCCACCATATATTGGTACAATTAACATGTGAACATTAGATATATTCAATTTGACATCCTTTTACCACCTTTTGGTACTTCTTTTATATGACTCAATTTTGGGCCACATGTTGGCTCTAATCAACCATGTAAGTCACTTTTGATCATATTAGAGTCATTTTGCACCTTATGAGAGTCACTTGCCACCATATATTGGTATAAATTAACATGTTAACATCATATACATCAAATTTGACATCCTTTTACCACGTCTTGGTACCACTTTTATACGAGTCAATTTAGGCCCATATTTTGGCTCTAAACAACCATGTAAGTCACTTTCCACCATATTAGAGTCACTTTGCACCGTATAAGAGTCACCTTCCACCATATATTGGTACGATTAACAAGTGCACACCATACATATCAAATTTGACATCCTTTTACCACCTCTTGGTAACAATTTTATACTAGTCAATTTAGGCCCACGTTTTGGCTCTAAACAACCATGTAAGTCACTTTCCACCATATTAGAGTCACTTTACACCATATAAGAGTCACTTTCCACCATATATTGCTATAATTAATGTGAGAACATTATATATATCCAATTTGACATCCTTTTACCACTTCTTGGTACTACTTCATATGAGTCAATTTTGGACTACATTTTGGCTCTAAACAACTATGTAAGTCACTTTCCACCATATTCGAGTCACTTTGCGCCGTATAAGAGTCACTTTCCACCATATATTGCTACAATTAACATGTGAACATTATATATATCCAATTCGACATCCTTTTACCACCTTTTGGTACTACTTTTATACGACTCAATTTTGGGCCACATTTTGGCTCTAATAAACCATGTAAGTCACTTTTGATAATATTAGAGTCACTTTGCACCTTATGAGAGTCACTTGCCACCATATATTGGTATAATTAACATGTTAACATCATATACATAAAATTTGACATCCTTTGACCACCTCTTGGTATCACTTTTATACTAGTCAATTTAGGCCCATAATATGGCTCTAAACAACCATGTATGTCACTTTCCACCATATTAGAGTCATTTTGCACTGTATAAGAGTCACCTTTCACCATATATTTGTACGATTAACATGTGCACACCATAAATATCCAATTTGACATCCTTTTATCATCTCTTGGTACCACTTTTATACGTGTCAATTTAGGCCCATATTTTGGCTCTAAACAACCATGTAAGTCACTTTCCACCATATTCGAGTCACTTTGTGTCATAGAATTGTTACTTTCCACAATATTCAAGTCACTTTCCACCATATTCAAGTCACTTTGCACCGTATAAGAGTCACTTTCAACCATATATTGGTACAATTAACATGTGAACATTATATATAACCAATTTGACATCCTTTTACCACATTTTGGTACAACTTTTATAGGACTCAATTTTGGGCCACATTTTGGCTCTAATCAACCATGTAAGTCACTTTTGATCATATTAGAGTCACTTTGCACCTTATGAGAGTCACTTGCCACTATATATAGGTATAATTAATATGTTAACATCATATACATCAACTTTGACATCCTTTGACCACCTCTTGGTACCACTTTTATACGAGTTAATTTAGGCCCATAATTTGGCTCTAAACAACCATGTAAGTCACTTTCCACCATATTAGAGTCAATTTGCATCGTATAAGAGTCACCTTTCACCATATATTGGCATTATTAACATGTGCACACCATACATATCCAATTTGATATCCTTTTACCAACTCTTGGTACCACTTTTATACGGGTCAATTTAGGCCCACATTTTGGCTCTAAACAACCATGTAAGTCACTTTCCACCATATTAGAGTCACTTTACACCATATAAGAGTCACTTTCCACCATATATTGCTACAATTAACATGTGAACAAAATATATATCCAATTTGACATCCTTTTACCATATCTTGGTACTACTTTAATATTAGTCAATTTTGGCCTACATTTTGGCTCTAAACAACTATATAAGTTAGTTTCCACCATATTCGAGTCACTTTGTACCGTACAATTGTCACTTCCCCCATATTCGAGTCACTTTGCACCGTATAAGAGTCACTTTCCACCATATATTGGTACAATTAACTTGTGAACATTAGATATATTCAATTTGACATCCTTTTACCACCTTTTGGTACTTCTTTTATATGACTCAATTTTGGGCCACATGTTGGCTCTAATCAACCATGTAAGTCACTTTTGATCATATTAGAGTCATTTTGCACCTTATGAGAGTCACTTGCCACCATATATTGGTATAAATTAACATGTTAACATCATATACATCAAATTTGACATCCTTTTACCACGTCTTGGTACCACTTTTATACGAGTCAATTTAGGCTCATATTTTGGCTCTAAACAACCATGTAAGTCACTTTCCACCATATTAGAGTCACTTTGCACCGTATAAGAGTCACCTTCCACCATATATTGGTACGATTAACAAGTGCACACCATACATATCCAATTTGACATCCTTTTACCACCTCTTGGTAACAATTTTATACTAGTCAATTTAGGCTCACGTTTTGGCTCTAAACAACCATGTAAGTCACTTTCCACCATATTAGAGTCACTTTACACCATATAAGAGTCACTTTACACCATATATTGCTACAATTAACGTCAGAACATTATATATATCCAATTTGACATACTTTTACCACTTCTTGGTACTACTTCATATGAGTCAATTTTGGACTACATTTTGGCTCTAAACAACTATGTAATTCATTTTCCACCATATTCGAGTCACTTTGCGCCGTATAAGAGTCACTTTCCACAATATATTGGTACAATTAACATGTGAACATTATATATATCCAATTCGACATCCTTTTACCACCTTTTGGTACTACTTTTATACGACTCAATTTTGGGCCACATTTTGGCTCTAATCAACCATGTAAGTCACTTTTGATAATATTAGAGTCACTTTGCACCTTATGAGAGTCACTTGCCTCCATATATTGGTATAATTAACATGTTAACATCATATACATAAAATTTGACATCCTTTGACCACCTCTTAGTATCACTTTTATACGAGTCAATTTAGGCCCATAATTTGGCTCTAAACAACCATGTAAGTCAGTTTCCACCATATTAGAGTCACTTTTCACCGTATAAGAGGCACCTTCCACCATATATTTGTACGATTAACATGTGCACACCATACATATCAAATTTGACATCATTTTATCATCTCTTGGTACCACTTTTATACGTGTCAATTTAGGCCTTCATTTTGGCTCTAAACAACCATGTAAGTCACTTTCCATCATATTAGAGTCACTTTACACCATATAAGAGTCATTTTCCAGCATCTATTGCTACAATTATTATGTGAACATTATAAATATCCAATTTGACATCCTTTTACCACCTCTTGGTACTACTTTTATATGAGTCAATTTTGGCCTACATTTTGGCTATGTAAGTCAATTTCCACCATATTCGAGCCACTTTGTGTCATAGAATTGTTACGTTCCACCATATTCAAGTCACTTTGCACCGTATAAGAGTCACTTTCAACCATATATTGGTACAATTAACATGTGAACATTATATATAACCAATTTGACATCCTTTTACCACATTTTGGTACTACTTTCATAGGACTCAATTTTGGGCCACATTTTGGCTCTAATCAACCATGTAAGTCATAGTCACTTTTGATCATATTAGAGTCACTTTGCACCTTATGAGAGTCACTTGCCACTATATATTGGTATAATTAACATGTTAACATCATATACATCAACTTTGACATCCTTTGACCACCTCTTGGTACCACTTTTATACGAGTCAATTTAGGCCCATAAGTTGGCTCTAAACAACCATGTAAGTCACTTTCCACCATATTAGAGTCACTTTGCACCGTAAAAGACTCACCTTTCACCATATATTGGTACTATTAACATGTGCACACCATACATATCCAATTTGATATCCTTTTACCACCTCTTGGTACCACTTTTATACGAGTCAATTTAGGCCCACATTTTGGCTCTAAACAACCATGTAAGTCACTTTCCACCATATTAGAGTCACTTTACACCATATAAGAGTCACTTTCCACCATATATTGGTACAATTAACATGTGAACATTATAAATATCCAATTTGACATCCTTTTACCACCTCTTGGTACTACTTTAATATGAGTCAATTTTGGCCTACATTTTGGCTCTAAACAACTATATAAGTCAGTTTCCACCATATTCGAGTCACATTGTACCGTACAATTGTCACTTCCTCCATATTCGAGTCACTTTGCACCGTATAAGAGTCACTTTTCACCATATATTGGTACAATTAACATGTGAACATTAGATATATTCAATTTGACATCCTTTTACCACCTTTTGGTACTTCTTTTATATGACTAAATTTTGGGCCACATGTTGGCTCTAATCAACCATGTAAGTCACTTTTGATCATATTAGAGTCATTTTGCACCTTATGAGAGTCACTTGCCACCATATATTGGTATAAATTAACATGTTAACATCATATACATCAAATTTGACATCCTGTTACCACGTCTTGGTACCACTTTTATACGATTCAATTTAGGCCCATATTTTGGCTCTAAACAACCATGTAAGTCACTTTCCACCATATTAGAGTCATTTTGCACCGTATAAGAGTCACCTTCCACCATATATTGGTACGATTAACAAGTGCACACCATACATATCTAATTTGACATCCTTTTACCACCTCTTGGTAACAATTTTATACTAGTCAATTTAGGCCCATGTTTTGGCTCTAAACAACCATGTAAGTCACTTTCCACCATATTAGAGTCACTTTACACCATATAAGAGTCACTTTCCACCATATATTGCTATAATTAATGTGAGAACATTATATATATCCAATTTGACATCCTTTTACCACTTCTTGGTACTACTTCATATGAGTCAATTTTGGACTGCATTTTGGCTCTAAACAACTATGTAAGTCACTTTCCACCATATTCGAGTCACTTTGCACCGTATAAGAGTCACTTTCGACCATATATTGGTACAATTAACATGTGAACATTATATATATCCAATTCGACATCCTTTTACCACCTTTTGGTACTACTTTTATACGACTCAATTTTGGGCCACATTTTGGCTCTAATCAACCATGTAAGTCACTTTTGATAATATTAGAGTCACTTTGCAGCTTATGAGAGTCACTTGCCACCATATATTGGTATAATTAACATGTTAACATCATATACATAAAATTTGACAGCCTTTGACCACCTCTTGGTATCACTTTTATACTAGTCAATTTAGGACCATAATTTGGCTCTAAACAACCATGTATGTCACTTTCCACCATATTAGAGTCATTTTGCACTGTATAAGAGTCACCTTTCACCATATATTTGTACGATTAACATGTGCACACCATAAATATCCAATTTGACATCCTTTTATCATCTCTTGGTACCACTTTTATACGTGTCAATTTAGGCCCACATTTTGCCTCTAAACAACCATGTAAGTCACTTTCCACCATATTAGGGTCACTTTACACCATATACGAGTCACTTTCCACCATATATTAATACAATTAATATGTGAACATTATAAATATCCAATTTGGCATCCTTTTACCACCTCTTGGTACTACTTTTATATGAGTCAATTTTAGCCTACATTTTGGCTCTAAATAACTATGTAAGTCACTTTCCACCATATTCGAGTCACTTTGTGTCATAGAATTGTTACTTTCCACCATATTCAAGTCACTTTCCACCATATTCGAGTCACTTTGCGTCGTATAAGAGTCACTTTCCACCATATATTGGTACAATTAACATGTGAACATTATATATATCCAATTCGACATCCTTTTACCACCTTTTGGTACTACTTTTATATGACTCGATTTTGGGCCACATTTTCGCTCTAATCAACCATGTAAGACACTTTTGATAATATTAGAGTCACTTTGCACCTTATGAGAGTCACTTGGCTCCATATATTGGTATAATTAACATGTTAAAATCATATACATAAAATTTGGCATCCTTTGACCACCTCTTAGTATCACTTTTATACGAGTCAATTTAGGCCCATAATTTGGCTCTAAACAACCATGTAAGTCACTTTCCACCATATTAGAGTCACTTTTCACCGTATAAGAGTCACCATCCACCATATATTTGTACGATTAACATGTGCACACCATACATTTCCAATTTGACATCATTTTATCATCTCTTGGTACCACTTTTATACATGTCAATTTAGGCCCACATTTTGGCTCTAAACAACCATGTAAGTCACTTTCCACCATATTAGAGTCACTTTACACCATATAAGAGTCATTTTCCACCATCTATTGCTACAATTAATATGAGAACATTATAAATATCCAATTTGACATCCTTTTACCACCTCTTGGTACTACTTTTATATGAGTCCATTTTGGCCTACATTTTGGCTCTAAACAACTATGTAAGTCACTTCCCACCATATTCGAGTCACTTTGTGTCATAGAATTGTTACGTTCCACCATATTCAAGTCTCTTTGCACCGTATAAGAGTCACTTTCAACCATATATTGGTACAATTAACATGTGAACATTATATATAACCAATTTGACATCCTTTTACCACATTTTGGTACTACTTTTATAGGACTCAATTTTCGGCCACATTTTGGCTCTAATCAACCATTTAAGTCACTTTTGATCATATTAGAGTCACTTTGCACCTTATGAGAGTCACTTGCCACTATATATAGGTATAATTAATATGTTAACATCATATACATCAACTTTGACATCCTTTGACCACCTCTTGGTACCACTTTTATACGAGTCAATTTAGGCCCATAATTTGGCTCTAAACAACCATGTAAGTCACTTTCCACCATATTAGAGTCACTTTGCACCGTATAAGAGTCACCTTTCACCATATATTGGCATTATTAACATGTGCACACCATACATATCCAATTTGATATCCTTTTACCACCTCTTGGTACCACTTTTATACGGGTCAATTTAGGCCCACATTTTGGCTCTAAACAACCATGTAAGTCACTTTCCACCATATTAGAGTCACTTTACACCATATAAGAGTCACTTTCCACCATATATTGCTACAATTAACATGTGATCATTATAAATATCCAATTTGACATCCTTTTACCATATCTTGGTACTACTTTAATATGAGTCAATTTTGGCCTACATTTTGGCTCTAAACAACTATATAAGTCAGTTTCCACCATATTCGAGTCACTTTGTACCGTACAATTGTCACTTCCCCTATATTCGAGTCACTTTGCACCGTATAAGAGTCACTTTCCACCATATATTGGTACAATTAACTTGTGAACATTAGATATATTCAATTTGACATCCTTTTACCACCTTTTGGTACTTCTTTTATATGACTCAATTTTGGGCCACATGTTGGCTCTAATCAACCATGTAAGTCACTTTTGATCATATTAGAGTCATTTTGCACCTTATGAGAGTCACTTGCCACCATATATTGGTATAAATTAACATGTTAACATCATATACATCAAATTTGACATCCTTTTACCACGACTTGGTACCACTTTTATACGAGTCAATTTAGGCCCATATTTTGGCTCTAAACAACCATGTAAGTCACTTTCCACCATATTAGAGTCACTTTGCACCGTATAAGAGTCACCTTCCACCATATATTGGTACGATTAACAAGTGCACAACATACATATCCAATTTGACATCCTTTTACCACCTCTTGGTAACAATTTTATACTAGTCAATTTAGGCCCACGTTTTGGCTCTAAACAACCATGTAAGTCACTTTCCACCATATTAGAGTCACTTTACACCATATAAGAGTCACTTTACACCATATATTGCTACAATTAATGTGAGAACATTATATATATCCAATTTGACATACTTTTACCACTTCTTGGTACTACTTCATATGAGTCAATTTTGGACTACATTTTGGCTCTAAACAACTATGTAAGTCATTTTCCACCATATTCGAGTCACTTTGCGCTGTATAAGAGTCACTTTCCACCATATATTGCTACAATTAACATGTGAACATTATATATATCCAATTCGACATCCTTTTACCACCTTTTGGTACTACTTTTATACGACTCAATTTTGGGCCACATTTTGGCTCTAATCAACCATGTAAGTCACTTTTGATAATATTAGAGTCACTTTGCACCTTATGAGAGTCACTTGCCACCATATATTGGTATAATTAACATGTTAACATCATATACATAAAATTTGATATCCTTTGACCACCTCTTGGTATCACTTTTATACGAGTCAATTTAGGCCCATAATTTGGCTCTAAACAACCATGTATGTCACTTTCCACGATATTAGAGTCATTTTGCACTGTATAAAAGTCACCTTTTACCATATATTTGTACGATTAACATGTGCACACCATACATATCCAATTTGACATCCTTTTATCATCTCTTGGTACCACTTTTATACGTGTCAATTTAGGCCCACATTTTGGCTCTAAACAACCATGTAAGTCACTTTCCACCATATTAGAGTCACTTTACACCATATAAGAGTCACTTTCCACCATATATTACTACAATTAATATGTGAACATTATAAATATCCAATTTGACATCCTTTTACCACCTCTTGGTACTACTTTTATATGAGTCAATTTTGGCCTACATTTTGGCTCTAAACAACTATGTAAGTCACTTTCCACCATATTCGAGTCACTTTGTGTCATAGAATTGTTACGTTCCACCATATTCAAGTCACTTTGCACCGTATAAGAGTCACTTTCAACCATATATTGGTACAATTAACATGTGAACATTATATATAACCAATTTGACATCCTTTTACCACATTTTGGTACTACTTTTATAGGACTCAATTTTGGGCCACATTTTAGCTTAAATCAACCATGTAAGTCACTTTTGATCATATTAGAGTCACTTTGCACCTTATGAGAGTCACTTGCCACTATATATTGGTATAATTAACATGTTAACATCATATACATCAACTTTGACATCCTTTGACCACCTCTTGGTACCACTTTTATACGAGTCAATTTAGGCCCATAATTTGGCTCTAAACAACCATGTAAGTCACTTTCCACCATATTAGAGTCACTTTGCACCGTATAAGAGTCACCTTTCACCATATATTGGTACTATTAACATGTGCACACCATACATATCCAATTTGATATCCTTTTACCACCTCTTGGTACCACTTTTATACGAGTCAATCATTTTCGCTCTAAACAACCATGTAAGTCACTTTCCACCATATTAGAGTCACTTTACACCATATAAGAGTCACTTTCCACCATATATTGCTACAATTAACATGTGAACATTATAAATATCCAATTTGACATCCTTTTACCACCTCTTGGTACTACTTTAATATGAGTCAATTTTGGCCTACATTTTGGCTCTAAACAACTATACAATTCAGTTTCCACCATATTCGAGTCACTTTGTACCGTACAATTGTCACTTCCCCCGTATTCGAGTCACTTTGCACCGTATAAGAGTCACTTTCCACCATATATTGGTACAATTAACATGTGAACATTAGATATATTCAATTTGACATCCTTTTACCACCTTTTGGTACTTCTTTTATATGACTGAATTTTGGGCCACATGTTGGCTCTAATCAACCATGTAAGTCACTTTTGATAATATTAGAGTCACTTTGCACCTTATGAGAGTCACTTGCCACTATATATTGGTATAATTAACATGTTAACATCATATACATCAACTTTGACATCCTTTGACCACCTCTTGGTACCACTTTTATACGAGTCAATTTAGGCCCATAATTTGGCTCTAAACAACCATGTAAGTCACTTTCCACCATATTAGAGTCACTTTTCACCGTATAAGAGTCACCTTTCACCATATATTGGTACTATTAACACGTGCACACCATACATATCCAATTTGATATCCTTTTACCACCTCTTGGTACCCCCTTTATATGAGTCAATTAAGGCCCACATTTTGGCTCTAAACAACCATGTAAGTCACTTTCCACCATATTAGAGTCACTTTACACCATATAAGAGTCACTTTCCACCATATATTGCTACAATTAACATGTGAACATTATAAACATCCAATTTGACATTCTTTTACCACCTCTTGGTACTACTTTAATATGAGTCAATTTTGGCCTACATTTTGGCTCTAAACAACTATATAAGTCAGTTTCCACCATATTCGAGTCACTTTGTACCGTACAATTGTCACTTCCCCCATATTCGAGTCACTTTGCACCGTATCAGAGTCACTTTCCACCATATATTGGTACAATTAAAATGTGAACATTAGATATATTCAATTTGACATCCTTTTACCACCTTTTGGTACTTCTTTCATATGACTGAATTTTGGGCCACATGTTGGCTCTAATCAACCATGTAAGTCACTTTTGATCATATTAGAGTCATTTTGCACCTTATGAGAGTCACTTGCCACCATATATTGGTATAAATTAACATGTTAACATCATATAAATCAAATTTGACATCCTCTTACCACGTCTTGATACCACTTTTATACGATTTAGGCCCATATTTTGGCTCTAAACAACCATGTAAGTCACTTTCCACCATATTAGAGTCACTTTGCACCGTATAAGAGTCACCTACCACCATATATTGGTACGATTAACAATTGCACACCATACATATCCAATTTGACATCCTTTTACCACCTCTTGGTAACAATTTTATACTAGTCAATTTAGGCCCACGTTTTGGCTCTAAAGAACCATGTAAGTCACTTTCCACCATATTAGAGTCACTTTACACCATATAAGAGTCACTTTCCACCATATATTGCTATAATTAATGTGAGAACATTATATATATCCAATTTGACATCCTTTTACCACTTCTTGGTACTACTTCATATGAGTCAATTTTGGACTACATTTTGCCTCTAAACAACTATGTAAGTCACTTTCCACCATATTCGAGTCACTTTGCGCCGTATAAGAGTCACATTCCACCATATATTGCTACAATTAACATGTGAACATTATATATATCCAATTCGACATCCTTTTACCACCTTTTGGTACTACTTTTATACGACTCAATTTTGGGCCACATTTTGGCTCTAATAAACCATGTAAGTCACTTTTGATAATATTAGAGTCACTTTGCACCTTATGAGAGTCACTTGCCACCATATATTGGTATAATTAACATGTTAACATCATATACATAAAATTTGACATCCTTTGATCACCTCTTGGTATCACTTTTATACTAGTCAATTTAGGCCCATAATTTGGCTCTAAACAACCATGTATGTCACTTTCCACCATATTAGAGTCATTTTGCACTGTATAAGAGTCACCTTTCACCATATATTTGTACGATTAACATGTGCACACCATAAATATCCAATTTGACATCTTTTTATCATCTCTTGGTACCACTTTTATACGTGTCAATTTAGGCCCACATTTTGGCTCTAAACAACCATGTAAGTCACTTTCCACCATATTAGGGTCACTTTACACCATATACGAGTCACTTTCCACCATATATTAATACAATTAATATGTGAACATTATAAATATCCAATTTGGCATCCTTTTACCACCTCTTGGTACTACTTTTATATGAGTCAATTTTAGCCTACATTTTGGCTCTAAACAACTATGTAAGTCACTTTTCACCATATTCGAGTCACTTTGTGTCATAAAATTGTTACTTTCCACCATATTCAAGTCACTTTCCACCATATTCGAGTCACTTTGCGTCGTATAAGAGTCACTTTCCACCATATATTGGTACAATTAACATGTGAACATTATATATATCCAATTCGACATCCTTTTACCACCTTTTGGTACTACTTATATATGACTCGATTTTGGGCCACATTTTGGCTCTAATCAACCATGTAAGACACTTTTGATAATATTAGAGTCACTTTGCACCTTATGAGAGTCACTTGGCTCCATATATTGGTATAATTAACATGTTAAAATCATATACATAAAATTTGACATCCTTTGACCACCTCTTAGTATCACTTTTATACGAGTCAATTTAGGCCCATAATTTGGCTCTAAACAACCATGTAAGTCACTTTCCACCATATTAGAGTCACTCTTTACCGTATAAGAGTCACCTTCCACCATATATTTGTACGATTAACATGTGCACACCATACATATCCAATTTGACATCATTTTATCATCTCTTGGTACCACTTTTATACGTGTCAATTTAGGCCCACATTTTGGCTCTAAACAACCATGTAAGTCACTTTCCACTATATTAGAGTCACTTTACACCATATAAGTCATTTTCCACCATCTATTGCTACAATTAATATGTGAACATTATAAATATCCAATTTGACATCCTTTTACCACCTCTTGGTACTACTTTTATATGAGTCAATTTTGGCCTACATTTTGGCTCTAAACAACTATGTAAGTCACTTTCCAACATATTCGAGTCACTTCGTGTCATAGAATTGTTACGTTCCACCATATTCAAGTCACTTTGCACCGTATAAGAGTCACTTTTAACCATATATTGGTACAATTCACATGTGAACATTATATATAACCAATTTGACATCCTTTTACCACATTTTGGTACTACTTTTATAGGACTCAATTTTGGGCCACATTTTGGCTCTAATCAACCATGTAAGTCACTTTTGATCATATTATAGTCACTTTGCACCTTATGAGAGTCACTTGCCACTATATATAGGTATAATTAATATGTTAACATCATATACATCAACTTTGACATCCTTTGACCACCTCTTGGTACCACTTTTATACGAGTCAATTTAGGCCCATAATTTGGCTCTAAACAACCATGTAAGTCACTTTCCACCATATTAGAGTCACTTTGCACCGTATAAGAGTCACCTTTCACCATATATTGGCATTATTAACATGTGCACACCATACATATCCAATTTGATATCCTTTTACCACCTCTTGGTACCACTTTTATACGAGTCAATTTAGGCCCACATTTTGGCTCTAAACAACCATGTAAGTCACTTTCCACCATATTAGAGTCACTTTACACCATATAAGAGTCACTTTCCACCATATATTGCTACAATTAACATGTGAACATTATAAATATCCAATTTGACATCCTTTTACCATATCTTGGTACTACTTTAATATGAGTCAATTTTGGCCTACATTTTGGCTCTAAACAACTATATAAGTCAGTTTCCACCATATTCGAGTCACTTTGTACCGTACAATTGTCACTTCCCCCATATTCGAGTCACTTTGCACCGTATAAGAGTCACTTTCCACCATATATTGGTACAATTAACATGTGAACATTAGATATATTCAATTTGACATCCTTTTACCACCTTTTGGTACTTCTTTTATATGACTCAATTTTGGGCCACATGTTGGCTCTAATCAACCATGTAAGTCACTTTTGATCATATTAGAGTCATTTTCCACCTTATGAGAGTCACTTGCCACCATATATTGGTATAAATTAACATGTTAACATCATATACATCAAATTTGACATCCTTTTACCACGTCTTGGTACCACTTTTATACGAGTCAATTTAGGCCCATATTTTGGCTCTAAACAACCATGTAAGTCACTTTCCACCATATTAGAGTCACTTTGTACCGTATAAGAGTCACCTTCCACCATATATTGGTACGATTAACAAGTGCACACCATACATATCAAATTTGACATCCTTTTACCACCTCTTGGTAACAATTTTATACTAGTCAATTTAGGCCCACGTTTTGGCTCTAAACAACCATGTAAATCACTTTCCACCATATTAGAGTCACTTTACACCATATAAGAGTCACTTTCCACCATATATTGCTATAATTAATGTGAGAACATTATATATATCCAATTTGACATCCTTTTACCACTTCTTGGTACTACTTCATATGAGTCAATTTTGGACTACATTTTGGCTCTAAACAACTATGTAAGTCACTTTCCACCATATTCGAGTCACTTTGCGCCGTATAAGAGTCACTTTCCACCATATATTGCTACAATTAACATGTGAACATTATATATATCCAATTCGACATCCTTTTACCACCTTTTGGTACTACTTTTATACGACTCAATTTTGGGCCACATTTTGGCTCTAATAAACCATGTAAGTCACTTTTGATAATATTAGAGTCACTTTGCACCTTATGAGAGTCACTTGCCACCATATATTGGTATAATTAACATGTTAACATCATATACATAAAATTTAACATCCTTTCACCACCTCTTGGTATCACTTTTATACTAGTCAATTTAGGCCCATAATTTGGCTCTAAACAACCATGTATGTCACTTTCCACCATATTAGAGTCATTTTGCACTGTATAAGAGTCACCTTTCACCATATACTTATACGATTAACATGTGCACACCATAAATATCCAATTTGACATCCTTTTATCATCTCTTGGTACCACTTTTATACGTGTCAATTTAGGCCCATATTTTGGCTCTAAACAACCATATAAGTCACTTTCCACCATATTCGAGTCACTTTGTGTCATTGAATTGTTACTTTCCACCATATTCAAGTCACTTTCCAATATATTCGAGTCACTTTGCATCGTATAAGAGTCACTTTCCACCATATATTGGTACAATTAACATGTGAACATTATATATATCCAATTCGACATCCTTTTACCACCTTTTGGTACTACTTTTATATGACTCGATTTTGGGCCACATTTTGGCTCTAATCAACGATGTAAGACACTTTTGATAATATTAGAGTCACTTTGCACCTTATGAGAGTCACTTGGCTCCATATATTGGTATAATTAACATGTTAAAATCATATACATAAAATTTGACATCCTTTGACCACCTCTTAGTATCACTTTTATACGAGTCAATTTAGGCCCATAATTTGGCTCTAAACAACCATGTAAGTCACTTTCCACCATATTAGAGTCGCTTTTCACCGTATAAGAGTCACCTTCCACCATATATTTGTACGATTAACATGTGCACACCATACATATCCAATTTGAAATCATTTTATCATCTCTTGGTACCACTTTTATACGTGTCAATTTAGGCCCACATTTTGGCTCTAAACAACCATGTAAGTCACTTTCCACCATATTAGAGTCACTTTACACCATATAAGAGTCATTTTCCACCATCTATTGCTACAATTAATATGTGAACATTCTAAATATCCAATTTGACATCCTTTTACCACCTCTTGGTACTACTTTTATATGAGTCAATTTTGGCCTACATTTTGGCTCTAAATAACTATGTAAGTCACTTTCCACCATATTCGAGTCACTTTGTGTCATAGAATTGTTACGTTCCACCATATTCAAGTCACTTTGCACCGTATAAGAGTCACTTTTAACCATATATTGGTACAATTAACACGTGAACATTATATATAACCAATTTGACATCCTTTTACCACATTTTGGTACTACTTTTATAGGACTCAATTTTGGGCGACATTTTGGCTCTAATCAACCATGTAAGTCACTTTTGATCATATTAGAGTCACTTTGCACCATATCAGAGTCACTTGCCACTATATATAGGTATAATTAATATATTAACATCATATACATCAACTTTGACATCCTTTGACCACCTCTTGGTACCACTCTTATACGAGTCAATTTAGGCCCATAATTTGGCTCTAAACAACCATGTAAGTCACTTTCCACCATATTAGAGTCACTTTGCACCGTATAAGAGTCACTTTTCACCATATATTGGCATTATTAACATGTGCACACCATACATATCCAATTTGATATCCTTTTACCACCTCTTGGTACCATTTTTATACGAGTCAATTTAGGCCCACATTTTGGCTCTAAACAACCATGTAAGTCACTTTCCACCATATTAGAGTCACTTTACACCATATAAGAGTCACTTTCCTCCATATATTGCTACAATTAACATGTGAACATTATAAATATCCAATTTGACATCCTTTTACCATATCTTGGTACTACTTTAATATGAGTCAATTTTGGCCTACATTTCGGCTCTAAACAACTATATAAGTCAGTTTCCACCATATTCGAGTCACTTTGTACCGTACAATTGTCACTTCCCCCATATTCGAGTCATTTTGCACCGTATAAGAGTCACTTTCCACCATATATTGGTACAATTAACATGTGAACATTAGATATATTCAATTTGACATCCTTTTACCACCTTTTGGTACTTCTTTTATATGACTCAATTTTGGGCCACATGTTGGCTCTAATCAACCATGTAAGTCACTTTTGATCATATTAGAGTCATTTTGTACCTTATGAGAGTCACTTGCCACCATATATTGGTATAAATTAACTTATTAACATCATATACATCAAATTTGACATCCTTTTACCACGTCTTGGTACCACTTTTATACGAGTCAATTTAGGCCCATATTTTGGCTCTAAACAACCATGTAAGTCACTTTCCACCATATTAGAGTCACTTTGTACCGTATAAGAGTCACCTTCCACCATATATTGGTACGATTAACAAGTGCACACCATACATATCCAATTTGACATCCTTTTACCACCTCTTGGTAACAATTTTATACTAGTCAATTTAGGCCCACGTTTTGGCTCTAAACAACCATGTAAGTCACTTTCCACCATATTAAAGTCACTTTACACCATATAAGAGTCACTTTACACCATATATTTCTACAATTAACGTGAGAACATTATATTTATCCAATTTGACATACTTTTACTACTTCTTGGTACTACTTCATATGAGTCAATTTTGGACTACATTTTGGCTCTAAACAACTATGAAAGTCACTTTCCATCATATTCGAGTCACTTTGCGCCGTATAAGAGTCACTTTCCACCATATATTGGTACAATTAACATGTGAACATTATATATATCCAATTCGACATCCTTTTACCACCTTTTGGTACTACTTTTATACGACTCAATTTTGGGCCACATTTTGGCTCTAATCAACCATGTAAGTCACTTTTGATAATATTAGAGTCACTTTGCACCTTATGAGAGTCACTTGCCACCATATATTGGTATAATTAATATGTTAACATCATATACATAAAATTTGACATCCTTTGACCACCTCTTGGTATCACTTTTATACGAGTCAATTTAGGCCCATAATTTGGCTCTAAACAACCATGTATGTCACTTTCCACGATATTAGAGTCATTTTGCAATGTATAAGAGTCACCTTTCACCATATATTTGTACGATTAACATGTGCACACCATACATATCCAATTTGACATCCTTTTGTCATCTCTTGGTACCACTTTTATACGTGTCAATTTAGGCCCACATTTTGGCTCTAAACAACCATGTAAGTCACTTTCCACCATATTAGAGTCACTTTACACCATATAAGAGTCACTTTCCACCATATATTACTACAATTAATATGTGAACATTATAAATATCCAATTTGACATCCTTTTACCACCTCTTGGTACTACTTTTATATGAGTCAATTTTGGCCTACATTTTGGCTCTAAACAACTATGTAAGTCACTTTCCACCATATTCGAGTCACTTTGTGTCATAGAATTGTTACGTTCCACCATATTCAAGTCACTTTGCACCGTATAAGAGTCACTTTCAACCATATATTGGTAAATTAACATGCGAACATTATATATAACCAATTTGACATCCTTTTACCACATTTTGGTACTACTTTTATAGGACTCAATTTTGGGCCATATTTTGGCTCTAATCAACCATGTAAGTCACTTTTGATCATATTAGAGTCACTTTGCACCTTATGAGAGTCACTTGCCACTATATATTGGTATAATTAACATGTTAACATCATATACATCAACTTTGACATCCTTTGACCACCTCTTGGTACCACTTTTATACGAGTCAATTTAGGCCCATAATTTGGCTCTAAACAACCATGTAAGTTACTTTCCACCATATTAGAGTCACTTGGCACCGTATAAGAGTCACCTTTCACCATATATTGGTACTATTAACATGTGCACACCATACATATCAAATTTGATATCCTTTTACCACCTCTTGGTACCACTTTTATACGAGTCAATTTAGTCCCACATTTTGGCTCTGAACAACCATGTAAGTCACTTTCCACCATATTAGAGTCACTTTACACCATATAAGAGTCACTTTCCACCATATATTGCTACAATTAACATGTGAACATTATAAATATCCAATTTGACATCCTTTTACCACCTCTTGGTACTACTTTAATATGAGTCAATTTTGGCCTACATTTTGGCTCTAAACAACTATATAAGTCAGTTTCCACCATATTCGAGTCACTTTGTACCGTACAAGTGTCACTTCCCCCATATTCGAGTCACTTTGCACCGTATAAGAGTCACTTTGCACCATATATTGGTACAATTAACATGTGAACATTAGATATATTCAATTTGACATCCTTTTACCACCTTTTGGTACTTCTTTTATATGACTGAATTTTGGGCCACATGTTGGCTCTAATCAACCATGTAAGTCACTTTTGATAATATTAGAGTCACTTTGCACCTTATGAGAGTCACTTGCCACTATATATTGGTATAATTAACATGTTAACATCATATACATCAACTTTGACATCCTTTGACCACCTCTTGGTACCACTTTTATACGAGTCAATTTAGGCCCATAATTTGGCTCTAAACAACCATGTAAGTCACTTTCCACGATATTAGAGTCACTTTGCACCGTATAAGAGTCACCTTTCACCATATATTGGTACTATTAACACGTGCACACCATACATATCCAATTTGATATCCTTTTACCACCTCTTGGTACCACTTTTATACGAGTCAATTTAGGCCCACATTTTGGCTCTAAACAACCATGTAAGTCACTTTCCACCATATTAGAGTCACTTTACACCATATAAGAGTCACTTTCCACCATATATTGCTACAATTAACATGTTAACATTATAAATATCCAATTTGACATTCTTTTACCACCTCTTGGTACTACTTTAATATGAGTCAATTTTGGCCTACATTTTGGCTCTAAACAACTATATAAGTCAGTTTCCACCATATTCGAGTCACTTTGTACCGTACAATTGTCACTTGCCCCATATTCGAGTCACTTTGCACCGTATAAGAGTCACTTTCCACCATATATTGGTACAATTAAAATGTTAACATTAGATATATTCATTTTGACATCCTTTTACCACCTTTTGGTACTTCTTTCATATGTCTGAATTTTGGGCCACATGTTGGCTCTAATCAACCATGTAAGTCACTTTTGATCATATTAGAGTCATTTTGCACCTTATGAGAGTCACTTGCCACCATATATTCGTATAAATTAACATGTTAACATCATATAAATCAAATTTGCTATCCTCTTACCACGTCTTGATACCACTTTTATACGAGTCAATTTAGGCCCATATTTTGGCTCTAAACAACCATGTAAGTCACTTTCCACCATATTAGAGTCACTTTGCACCGTATAAGAGTCACCTTCCACCATATATTGGTACGATTAACAAGTGCACACCATACATATCCAATTTGGCATCCTTTTACCACCTCTTGGTAACAATTTTATATTAGTCAATTTAGGCCCACGTTTTGGCTCTAAACAACCATGTAAGTTACTTTCCACCATATTAGAGTCACTTTACACCATATAAGAGTCACTTTCCACCATATATTGCTATAATTAATGTGAGAACATTATATATATCCAATTTGACATCCTTTTACCACTTCTTGGTACTACTTCATATGAGTCAATTTTGGCCTACATTTTGGCTCTAAAACACTATGTAAGTCACTTTCCACCATATTCGAGTCACTTTGTGTCATAGAATTGTTACGTTCCACCATATTCAAGTCACTTTGCACCGTATAAGAGTCACTTTCAACCATATATTGGTACAATTAACATGTGAACATTATATATAACCAATTTGACATCCTTTTACCACATTTTGGTACTACTTTTATAGGACTCAATTTTGGGCCATATTTTGGCTCTAATCAACCATGTAAGTCACTTTTGATCATATTAGAGTCACTTTGCACCTTATGAGAGTCACTTGCCACTATATATTGGTATAATTAACATGTTAACATCATATACATCAACTTTGACATCCTTTGACCACCTCTTGGTACCACTTTTATACGAGTCAATTTAGGCCCATAATTTGGCTCTAAACAACCATGTAAGTCACTTTCCACCATATTAGAGTCACTTGGCACCGTATAAGAGTCACCTTTCACCATATATTGGTACTATTAACATGTGCACACCATACATATCCAATTTGATATCCTTTTACCACCTCTTGGTACCACTTTTATACGAGTCAATTTAGTCCCACATTTTGGCTCTGAACAACCATGTAAGTCACTTTCCACCATATTAGAGTCACTTTACACCATATAAGAGTCACTTTCCACCATATATTGCTACAATTAACATGTGAACATTATAAATATCCAATTTGACATCCTTTTACCACCTCTTGGTACTACTTTAATATGAGTCAATTTTGGCCTACATTTTGGCTCTAAACAACTATATAAGTCAGTTTCCACCATATTCGAGTCACTTTGTACCGTACAAGTGTCACTTCCCCCATATTCGAGTCACTTTGCACCGTATAAGAGTCACTTTCCACCATATATTGGAACAATTAACATGTGAACATTAGATATATTCAATTTGACATCCTTTTACCACCTTTTGGTACTTCTTTTATATGACTGAATTTTGGGCCACATGTTGGCTCTAATCAACCATGTAAGTCACTTTTGATAATATTAGAGTCACTTTGCACCTTATGAGAGTCACTTGCCACTATATATTGGTATAATTAACATGTTAACATCATATACATCAACTTTGACATCCTTTGACCACCTCTTGGTACCACTTTTATACGAGTCAATTTAGGCCCATAATTTGGCTCTAAACAACCATGTAAGTCACTTTCCACCATATTAGAGTCACTTGGCACCGTATAAGAGTCACCTTTCACCATATATTGGTACTATTAACATGTGCACACCATACATATCCAATTTGATATCCTTTTACCACCTCTTGGTACCACTTTTATACGAGTCAATTTAGTCCCACATTTTGGCTCTGAACAACCATGTAAGTCACTTTCCACCATATTAGAGTCACTTTACACCATATAAGAGTCACTTTCCACCATATATTGCTACAATTAACATGTGAACATTATAAATATCCAATTTGACATCCTTTTACCACCTCTTGGTACTACTTTAATATGAGTCAATTTTGGCCTACATTTTGGCTCTAAACAACTATATAAGTCAGTTTCCACCATATTCGAGTCACTTTGTACCGTACAAGTGTCACTTCCCCCATATTCGAGTCACTTTGCACCGTATAAGAGTCACTTTCCACCATATATTGGTACAATTAACATGTGAACATTAGATATATTCAATTTGACATCCTTTTACCACCTTTTGGTACTTCTTTTATATGACTGAATTTTGGGCCACATGTTGGCTCTAATCAACCATGTAAGTCACTTTTGATAATATTAGAGTCACTTTGCACCTTATGAGAGTCACTTGCCACTATATATTGGTATAATTAACATGTTAACATCATATACATCAACTTTGACATCCTTTGACCACCTCTTGGTACCACTTTTATACGAGTCAATTTAGGCCCATAATTTGGCTCTAAACAACCATGTAAGTCACTTTCCACGATATTAGAGTCACTTTGCACCGTATAAGAGTCACCTTTCACCATATATTGGTACTATTAACACGTGCACACCATACATATCCAATTTGATATCCTTTTACCACCTCTTGGTACCACTTTTATACGAGTCAATTTAGGCCCACATTTTGGCTCTAAACAACCATGTAAGTCACTTTCCACCATATTAGAGTCACTTTACACCATATAAGAGTCACTTTCCACCATATATTGCTACAATTAACATGTTAACATTATAAATATCCAATTTGACATTCTTTTACCACCTCTTGGTACTACTTTAATATGAGTCAATTTTGGCCTACATTTTGGCTCTAAACAACTATATAAGTCAGTTTCCACCATATTCGAGTCACTTTGTACCGTACAATTGTCACTTCCCCCATATTCGAGTCACTTTGCACCGTATAAGAGTCACTTTCCACCATATATTGGTACAATTAAAATGTTAACATTAGATATATTCATTTTGACATCCTTTTACCACCTTTTGGTACTTCTTTCATATGTCTGAATTTTGGGCCACATATTGGCTCTAATCAACCATGTAAGTCACTTTTGATCATATTAGAGTCATTTTGCACCTTATGAGAGTCACTTGCCACCATATATTCGTATAAATTAACATGTTAACATCATATAAATCAAATTTGCTATCCTCTTACCACGTCTTGATACCACTTTTATACGAGTCAATTTAGGCCCATATTTTGGCTCTAAACAACCATGTAAGTCACTTTCCACCATATTAGAGTCACTTTGCACCGTATAAGAGTCAACTTCCACCATATATTGGTACGATTAACAAGTGCACACCATACATATCCAATTTGACATCCTTTTACCACCTCTTGGTAACAATTTTATATTAGTCAATTTAGGCCCACGTTTTGGCTCTAAACAACTATGTAAGTTACTTTCCACCATATTAGAGTCACTTTACACCATATAAGAGTCACTTTCCACCATATATTGCTATAATTAATGTGAGAACATTATATATATCCAATTTGACATCCTTTTACCACTTCTTGGTACTACTTCATATGAGTCAATTTTGGCCTACATTTTGGCTCTAAAACACTACGTAAGTCACTTTCCACCATATTCGAGTCACTTTGTGTCATAGAATTGTTACGTTCCACCATATTCAAGTCACTTTGCACCGTATAAGAGTCACTTTCAACCATATATTGGTACAATTAACATGTGAACATTATATATAACCAATTTGACATCCTTTTACCACATTTTGGTACTACTTTTATAGGACTCAATTTTGGGCCATATTTTGGCTCTAATCAACCATGTAAGTCACTTTTGATCATATTAGAGTCACTTTGCACCTTATGAGAGTCACTTGCCACTATATATTGGTATAATTAACATGTTAACATCATATACATCAACTTTGACATCCTTTGACCACCTCTTGGTACCACTTTTATACGAGTCAATTTAGGCCCATAATTTGGCTCTAAACAACCATGTAAGTCACTTTCCACCATATTAGAGTCACTTGGCACCGTATAAGAGTCACCTTTCACCATATATTGGTACTATTAACATGTGCACACCATACATATCCAATTTGATATCCTTTTACCACCTCTTGGTACCACTTTTATACGAGTCAATTTAGTCCCACATTTTGGCTCTGAACAACCATGTAAGTCACTTTCCACCATATTAGAGTCACTTTACACCATATAAGAGTCACTTTCCACCATATATTGCTACAATTAACATGTGAACATTATAAATATCCAATTTGACATCCTTTTACCACCTCTTGGTACTACTTTAATATGAGTCAATTTTGGCCTACATTTTGGCTCTAAACAACTATATAAGTCAGTTTCCACCATATTCGAGTCACTTTGTACCGTACAAGTGTCACTTCCCCCATATTCGAGTCACTTTGCACCGTATAAGAGTCACTTTCCACCATATATTGGAACAATTAACATGTGAACATTAGATATATTCAATTTGACATCCTTTTACCACCTTTTGGTACTTCTTTTATATGACTGAATTTTGGGCCACATGTTGGCTCTAATCAACCATGTAAGTCACTTTTGATAATATTAGAGTCACTTTGCACCTTATGAGAGTCACTTGCCACTATATATTGGTATAATTAACATGTTAACATCATATACATCAACTTTGACATCCTTTGACCACCTCTTGGTACCACTTTTATACGAGTCAATTTAGGCCCATAATTTGGCTCTAAACAACCATGTAAGTCACTTTCCACGATATTAGAGTCACTTTGCACCGTATAAGAGTCACCTTTCACCATATATTGGTACTATTAACACGTGCACACCATACATATCCAATTTGATATCCTTTTACCACCTCTTGGTACCACTTTTATACGAGTCAATTTAGGCCCACATTTTAGCTCTAAACAACCATGTAAGTCACTTTCCACCATATTAGAGTCACTTTACACCATATAAGAGTCATTTTCCACCATATATTGCTACAATTAACATGTGAACATTATAAATATCCAATTTGACATTCTTTTACCACCTCTTGGTACTACTTTAATATGAGTCAATTTTGGCCTACATTTTGGCTCTAAACAACTATATAAGTCAGTTTCCACCATATTCGAGTCACTTTGTACCGTACAATTGTCACTTCCCCCATATTCAAGTCACTTTGCACCGTATAAGAGTCACTTTCCACCATATATTGGTACAATTAAAATGTTAACATTAGATATATTCATTTTGACATCCTTTTACCACCTTTTGGTACTTCTTTCATATGTCTGAATTTTGGGCCACATGTTGGCTCTAATCAACCATGTAAGTCACTTTTGATCATATTAGAGTCATTTTGCACCTTATGAGAGTCACTTGCCACCATATATTCGTATAAATTAACATGTTAACATCATATAAATCAAATTTGCTATCCTCTTACCACGTCTTGATACCACTTTTATACGAGTCAATTTAGGCCCATATTTTGGCTCTAAACAACCATGTAAGTCACTTTCCACCATATTAGAGTCACTTTGCACCGTATAAGAGTCACCTTCCACCATATATTGGTACGATTAACAAGTGCACACCATACATATCCAATTTGACATCCTTTTACCACCTCTTGGTAACAATTTTATATTAGTCAATTTAGGCCCACGTTTTGGCTCTAAACAACCATGTAAGTTACTTTCCACCATATTAGAGTCACTTTACACCATATAAGAGTCACTTTCCACCATATATTGCTATAATTAATGTGAGAACATTATATATATCCAATTTGACATCCTTTTACCACTTCTTGGTACTACTTCATATGAGTCAATTTTGGCCTACATTTTGGCTCTAAAACACTATGTAAGTCACTTTCCACCATATTCGAGTCACTTTGTGTCATAGAATTGTTACGTTCCACCATATTCAAGTCACTTTGCACCGTATAAGAGTCACTTTCAACCATATATTGGTACAATTAACATGTGAACATTATATATAACCAATTTGACATCCTTTTACCACATTTTGGTACTACTTTTATAGGACTCAATTTTGGGCCATATTTTGGCTCTAATCAACCATGTAAGTCACTTTTGATCATATTAGAGTCACTTTGCACCTTATGAGAGTCACTTGCCACTATATATTGGTATAATTAACATGTTAACATCATATACATCAACTTTGACATCCTTTGACCACCTCTTAGTACCACTTTTATACGAGTCAATTTAGGCCCATAATTTGGCTCTAAACAACCATGTAAGTCACTTTCCACCATATTAGAGTCACTTGGCACCGTATAAGAGTCACCTTTCACCATATATTGGTACTATTAACATGTGCACACCATACATATCCAATTTGATATCCTTTTACCACCTCTTGGTACCACTTTTATACGAGTCAATTTAGTCCCACATTTTGGTTCTGAACAACCATGTAAGTCACTTTCCACCATATTAGAGTCACTTTACACCATATAAGAGTCACTTTCCACCATATATTGCTACAATTAACATGTGAACATTATAAATATCCAATTTGACATCCTTTTACCACCTCTTGGTACTACTTTAATATGAGTCAATTTGGGCCTACATTTTGGCTCTAAACAACTATATAAGTCAGTTTCCACCATATTCGAGTCACTTTGTACCGTACAAGTGTCACTTCCCCTATATTCGAGTCACTTTGCACCGTATAAGAGTCACTTTCCACCATATATTGGTACAATTAACATGTGAACATTAGATATATTCAATTTGACATCCTTTTACCACCTTTTGGTACTTCTTTTATATGACTGAATTTTGGGCCACATGTTGGCTCTAATCAACCATGTAAGTCACTTTTGATAATATTAGAGTCACTTTGCACCTTATGAGAGTCACTTGCCACTATATATTGGTATAATTAACATGTTAACATCATATACATCAACTTTGACATCCTTTGACCACCTCTTGGTACCACTTTTATACGAGTCAATTTAGGCCCATAATTTGGCTCTAAACAACCATGTAAGTCACTTTCCACCATATTAGAGTCACTTTGCACCGTATAAGAGTCACCTTTCACCATATATTGGTACTATTAACACGTGCACACCATACATATCCAATTTGATATTCTTTTACCACCTCTTGGTACCACTTTTATACGAGTCAATTTAGGCCCACATTTTGGCTCTAAACAATCATGTAAGTCACTTTCCACCATATTAGAGTCACTTTACACCATATAAGAGTCACTTTCCACCATATATTGCTACAATTAACATGTGAACATTATAAATATCCAATTTGACATTCTTTTACCACCTCTTGGTACTACTTTAATATGAGTCAATTTTGGCCTACATTTTGGCTCTAAACAACTATATAAGTCAGTTTCCACCATATTCGAGTCACTTTGTACCGTACAATTGTCACTTCCCCCATATTCGAGTCACTTTGCACCGTATAAGAGTCACTTTCCACCATATATTGGTACAATTAAAATGTTAACATTAGATATATTCAATTTGACATCCTTTTACCACCTTTTGGTACTTCTTTCATATGTCTGAATTTTGGGCCACATGTTGGCTCTAATCAACCATGTAAGTCACTTTTGATCATATTAGAGTCATTTTGCACCTTATGAGAGTCACTTGCCACCATATATTCGTATAAATTAACATGTTAACATCATATAAATCAAATTTGCTATCCTCTTACCACGACTTGATACCACTTTTATACGAGTCAATTTAGGCCCATATTTTGGCTCTAAACAACCATGTAAGTCACTTTCCACCATATTAGAGTCACTTTGCACCGTATAAGAGTCACCTTCCACCATATATTCGTACGATTAACAAGTGCACACCATACATATCCAATTTGACATCCTTTTACCACCTCTTGGTAAAAATTTTATACTAGTCAATTTAGGCCCACGTTTTGGCTCTAAACAACCATGTAAGTCACTTTCCACCATATTAGAGTCACTTTACACCATATAAGAGTCACTTTCCACCATATATTGCTATAATTAATGTGAGAACATTATATATATCCAATTTGACATCCTTTTACCACTTCTTGGTACTACTTCATATGAGTCAATTTTGGACTACATTTTGGCTATAAACAACTATGTAAGTCACTTTCCACCATATTCGAGTCACTTTGCGCCGTATAAGAGTCACTTTCCACCATATATTGGTACAATTAACATGTGAACATTATATATATCCAATTCGACATCCTTTTACCACCCTTTGGTACTACTTTTCTACGACTCAATTTTGGGCCACATTTTGGCTCTAATCTACCATGTAAGTCACTTTTGATAATATTAGAGTCACTTTGCACCTTATGAGAGTCACTTGCCACCATATATTGGTATAATTAACATGTTAACATCATATACATAAAATTTGACATCCTTTGACCACCTCTTGGTATCACTTTTATACGAGTCAATTTAGGCCCATAATTTGGCTCTAAACAACCATGTATGTCACTTTCCACCATATTAGAGTCATTTTGTACTGTATAAAAGTCACCTTTCACCATATATTTGTACGATTAACATGTGCACACCATACATATCCAATTTGACATCCTTTTATCATCTCTTGGTACCACTTTTATACGTGTCAATTTAGGCCCACATTTTGGCTCTAAACAATCATGTAAGTCACTTTCCACCATATTAGAGTCACTTTACACCATATAAGAGTCACTTTCCACCATATATTACTACAATTAATATGTGAACATTATAAATATCCAATTTGACATCCTTTTACCACCTCTTGGTACTCCTTTTATATGAGTCAATTTTAGCCTACATTTTGGCTCTAAACAACTATGTAAGTCACTTTCCACCATATTTGAGTCACTTTGTGTCATAGAATTGTTACTTTCCACCATATTCAAGTCACTTTCCACCATATTCGAGTCACTTTGCGCCGTATAAGAGTCACTTTCCACCATATATTGGTACAATTTACAAGTGAACATTATATATATCCAATTCGACATCCTTTTACCACCTTTTGGTACTACTTTTATACGACTCAATTTTGGGCCACATTTTGGCTCTAATCAACCATGTAAGTCACTTTTGATAATATTAGAGTCACTTTGCACCTTATGAGAGTCACTTGCCTCCATATATTGGTATAATTAACATGTTAACATCATATACATAAAATTTGACATCCTTTGACCACCTCTTAGTATCACTTTTATACGAGTCAATTTAGGCCCATAATTTGGCACTAAACAACCATGTAAGTCACTTTCCACCATATTAGAGTCACTTTTCACCGTATAAGAGTCACCTTCCACCATATATTTGTACGATTAACATGTGCACACCATACATATCCAATTTGACATCATTTTATCATCTCTTGGTACCACTTTTATACTTGTCAATTTAGGCCCACATTTTGGCTCTAAACAACCATGTAAGTCACTTTCCACCATATTAGAGTCACTTTACACCATATTAGAGTCATTTTCCACCATCTATTGCTACAATTAATATGTGAACATTATAAATATCCAATTTGACATCCTTTTACCAACTCTTGGTACTACTTTTATATGAGTCAATTTTGGCCTACATTTTGGCTCTAAACAACTATGTAAGTCACTTTCCACCATATTCGAGTCACTTTGTACCGTAGAATTGTTACTTTCCACCGTATTCGAGTCACTTTGTACCGTATAAAAGTCACTTTCAACCATATATTGGTACAATTTACATGTGAACATTATATATACCCAATTTGACATCCTTTTACCATATTTTGGTACTACTTTTATAGGACTCAATTTTGGGCCACATTTTGGCTCTAATCAACCATGTAAATCACTTTTCATCATATTAGAGTCACTTTGCACCTTATGAGAGTCACTTGTCACTATATATTGGTATAATTAACATGTTAACATCATATACGTCAACTTTGACATCCTTTGACCACCTCTTGGTACCACTTTTATACGAGTCAACTTAGGCCCATAATTTGGCTCTAAACAACCATGTAAGTCACTTTCCACCATATTAGAGTCACTTTGCACTGTATAATAGTTACCTTTCATGATATATTGGTATGATTAACATGTGCACACCATACATATCCAATTTGATATCCTTTTACCACCTCTTGGTACCACTTTTATACGAGTCAATTTAGGCCCACGTTTTGGCACTAAACAACCATGTAAGTCACTTTCCACCATATTAGAGTCACTTTACACCATATAAGAGTCACTTTCCACCGTATATTGCTACAATTAACATGTGAACATTATAAATATCCAATTTGACATCCTTTTACCCCCTCTTGGTACTACTTTATTATGAGTCAATTTTGGCCAACATTTTGGCTCGAAACAACTATATAAGTCAGTTTCCACCATATTCGAGTCACTTTGTACCGTACAATTGTCACTTCCCCCATATTCGAGTCACTTTCCACCATATATTGGCACAATTAACATGTGAACATTAGATATATTCAATTTGACATCCTTTTACCACCTTTTGGTACTACTTTTATACGACAACATTTTGGGCCACATGTTGGCTCTAATAAACCATGTAAGTCACTTTTGATCATATTAGATTCATTTTGCACCTTATGAGAGTCACTTGCCACCATATACTGGTATAAATTAACATGTTAGTATCATATACATCAAATTTGACATCCTCTTACCACGTCTTGGTACCACTTTTATACGAGTCAATTTAGTCCCATATTTTGGCTCTAAACAACCATGTAAGTCACTTTCCACCATATTAGAGTCACTTTGCACCGTATAAGAGTCACCTTCCACCATATATTGGTACGATTAACATGTGCACACCATACATAGCCAATTTGACATCCTTTTACCACCTCTTGGTAACACTTTTATACTAGTCAATTTAGGCCCACGTTTTGGCTCTAAACAACCATGTAAGTCACTTTCCACCATATTAGAGTCACTTTACACCATATAAGAGTCACTTTCCACCATATATTACTACAATTAACGTGAGAACATTATATATATCCAATTTGACATCCTTTTACCACCTCTTGGTACTACTTCATATGAGTCAATTTTGGACTACATTTTGGCTCTAAACAACTATGTAAGTCACTTTCCTCCTTATTCGAGTCACTTTGTGTCATAGAATTGTTACTTTCCACCATATTCAAGTCACTTTCCACCATATTCGAGTCATTTTGCGCCGTATCAGAGTCACTTTCCACCATATATTGGTTCAATTTACATGTGAACATTATATATATCCAATTCGACATCCTTTTACCACCTTTTGGTACTAATTTTATACGACTCAATTTTGGGCCACATTTTGGCTCTAATCAACCATGTAAGTCACTTTTAATCATATTAGAGTCACTTTGCACCTTATGAGAGTCACTTGCCACTATATATTGGTATAATTAACATGTTAACATCATATACATAAAATTTGACATCCTTCGACCACCTCTAGGTATCACTTTTATACGAGTCAATTTAGGCCCATAATTTGGCCCTAAACAACCATGTAAGTCACTTTCCACCATATTAGAGTCACTTTTCACCGTATAAGAGTCACCTTCCACCATATATTTGTACGATTAACATGTGCACACCATACATATCCAGTTTGACATCCATTTATCATCTCTTGGTACCACTTTTATAGGTGTCAATTTAGGCCCACATTTTGGCTCTAAACAACCATGTAAGTCACTTTCCACCATATTAGTGTCACTTTACACCATATAAGAGTCACTTTCCACCATATATTGCTACAATTAATATGTGAACATTAAAAATATCCAATTTGACATCCATTTACCACCTCTTGGTACTACTTTTATATGAGTCAATTTTGGCCTACATTTTGGCTCCAAACAACTATGTAAGTCACTTTCCACCATATTCGAGTCACTTTGTACCGTAAAATTGTTACTTTCCACCATATTCGAGTCACTTTGCACCGTATAAGAGTCACTTTCAACCATATATTGGTACAATTAACATGTGAACATTATATATAACCAATTTGACATCCTTTTACCACATTTTGGTACTAATATGACTCAATTTTGGGCCACATTTTGGCTCTAATCAACCATATAAGTCACTTTGATCATATTAGAGTCACTTTGCACCTTATGAGAGTCACTTGTCACTATATATTGGTAAAATTAATATGATAACATCATATACATCAACTCTGACATCCTTTGACCACCTCTTGGTACCACTTTTATATGAGTTAATTTAGGCCCATAATTTGGCTCTAAACAACCGTGTACGTCACTTTCCACCATAGTAGAGTCACTTTGCACTGTATAAAAGTCACCTTTTACCATATATTGGTACGATTAACATGTGCACACCATACATATCCAATTTGATATCCTTTTACCACCTCTTGGTACCACTTTATACGAGTCAATTTAGGCCCACATTTTGGCTCTAAACAACCATGTAAGTCACTTTCCACCATATTAGAGTCACTTTACACCATATAAGAGTCACTTTCCACCATATATTGCTTCAATTAACATGTGAAAATTATAAATATCCAATTTGACATCCTTTTACCACCTCTTGGTACTACTTTAATATGAGTCAATTTTGGCCTACATTTTTTCTCTAAACAAATATATAAGTCAGTTTACACCATATTCGAGTCACTTTGTACCGTACAATTGTCACTTCCCCCCATATTCGAGTCACTTTGCACCGAATAAGAGTCACTTTCCACTATATATTGGTACAATTAACATGTGAACATTAGATATATTCAATTTGACATCTTTTTACCACCTTTTGGTACTACTTTTATACGACTCAATTTTGGGCCACATGTTGGCTCTAATCAACCATGTAAGTCACTTTTGATCATATTAGAGTCATTTTGCACCTTATGAGAGTCACTTGCCACCATATATTGGTATAAATTAACATGGTAACATCATCTACATCAAATTTGACATCCTTTTACCATGTCTTGGTACCACTTTTATACGAGTCAATTTAGGACCATATTTTGGCTTTAAACAACCATGTAAGTCACTTTCCACCATATTAGAGTCACTTTGCACCATATAAGAGTCACTTTCCACCATATATTGCTACAATTAACATGTGAACATTATAAATATCCAATTTGACATTCTTTTACCACCTCTTGGTACTACTTTAATATGAGTCAATTTTGGTCTACATTTTGGCTCTAAACAACTATATAAGTCAGTTTCCACCATATTCGAGTCACTTTGTACCGTACAATTGTCACTTCCCCCATATTCGAGTCACTTTGCACCGTATAAGAGTCACTTTCCACCATATATTGGTACAATTAAAATGTTAACATTAGATATATTCAATTTGACATCCTTTTACCACCTTTTGGTACTTCTTTTATATGTCTGAATTTTGGGCCACATGTTGGCTCTAATCAACCATGTAAGTCACTTTTGATCATATTAGAGTCATTTTGCACCTTATGAGAGTCACTTGCCACCATATATTCGTATAAATTAACATGTTAACATTATATAAATCAAATTTGCTATCCTCTTACCACGTCTTGATACCACTTTTATACGAGTCAATTTAGGCCCATATTTTGGCTCTAAACAACCATGTAAGTCACTTTCCACCATATTAGAGTCACTTTGCACAGTATAAGAGTCACCTTCCACCATATATTGGTACGATTAACAAGTGCACACCATACATATCCAATTTGACATCCTTTTACCACCTCTTGGTAACAATTTTATACTAGTCAATTTAGGCCCACGTTTTGGCTCTAAACAACCATGTAAGTCACTTTCCACCATATTAGAGTCACTTTACACCATATAAGAGTCACTTTCCACCATATATTGCTATAATTAATGTGAGAACATTATATATATCCAATTTGACATCCTTTTACCACTTCTTGGTACTACTTCATATGAGTCAATTTTGGACTACATTTTGGCTATAAACAACTATGTAAGTCACTTTCCACCATATTCGAGTCACTTTGCGCCGTATAAGAGTCACTTTCCACCATATATTGGTACAATTAACATGTGAACATTATATATATCCAATTCGACATCCTTTTACCACCTTTTGGTACTACTTTACTACGACTCAATTTTGGGCCACATGTTGGCTCTAATCAACCATGTAAGTCACTTTTGATCATATTAGATTCATTTTGCACCTTATGAGAGTCACTTGCCACCATATACTAGTATAAATTAACATGTTAGCATCATATACATCAAATTTGACATCCTTTTACCACGTCTTGGTACCCACTTTTATACGAGTCAATTTAGGCCCATATTTTGGCTCTAAACAACCATGTAAGTCACTTTCCACCATATTAGAGTCACTTTGCACCGTATAAGAGTCACCTTCCACCATATATTGGTACGATTAACATGTGCACACCATACATAGCCAATTTGACATCCTTTTACCACCTCTTGGTAACACTTTTATACTAGTCAATTTAGGCCCACGTTTTGGCTCTAAACAACCATGTAAGTCACTTTCCACCATATTAGAGTCACTTTACACCATATAAGAGTCACTTTCCACCATATATTACTACAATTAACGTGAGAACATTATATATATCCAATTTGACATCCTTTACCACCTCTTGGTACTACTTCATATGAGTCAATTTTGGACTACATTTTGGCTCTAAACAACTATGTAAGTCACTTTCCTCCTTATTCGAGTCACTTTGTGTCATAGAATTGTTACTTTCCACCATATTCAAGTCACTTTCCACCATATTCGAGTCATTTTGCGCCGTATCAGAGTCACTTTCCACCATATATTGGTTCAATTTACATGTGAACATTATATATATCCAATTCGACATCCTTTTACCACCTTTTGGTACTAATTTTATACGACTCAATTTTGGGCCACATTTTGGCTCTAATCAACCATGTAAGTCACTTTTAATCATATTAGAGTCACTTTGCACCTTATGAGAGTCACTTGCCACTATATATTGGTATAATTAACATGTTAACATCATATACATAAAATTTGACATCCTTCGACCACCTCTAGGTATCACTTTTATACGAGTCAATTTAGGCCCATAATTTGGCCCTAAACAACCATGTAAGTCACTTTCCACCATATTAGAGTCACTTTTCACCGTATAAGAGTCACCTTCCACCATATATTTGTACGATTAACATGTGCACACCATACATATCCAGTTTGACATCCATTTATCATCTCTTGGTACCACTTTTATACGTGTCAATTTAGGCCCACATTTTGGCTCTAAACAACCATGTAAGTCACTTTCCACCATATTAGTGTCACTTTACACCATATAAGAGTCACTTTCCACCATATATTGCTACAATTAATATGTGAACATTAAAAATATCCAATTTGACATCCATTTACCACCTCTTGGTACTACTTTTATATGAGTCAATTTTGGCCTACATTTTGGCTCCAAACAACTATGTAAGTCACTTTCCACCATATTCGAGTCACTTTGTACCGTAAAATTGTTACTTTCCACCATATTCGAGTCACTTTGCACCGTATAAGAGTCACTTTCAACCATATATTGGTACAATTAACATGTGAACATTATATATAACCAATTTGACATCCTTTTACCACATTTTGGTACTAATATGACTTAATTTTGGGCCACATTTGGCTCTAATCAACCATATAAGTCACTTTTGATCATATTAGAGTCACTTTGCACCTTATGAGAGTCACTTGTCACTATATATTGGTAAAATTAATATGATAACATCATATACATCAACTCTGACATCCTTTGACCACCTCTTGGTACCACTTTTATATGAGTTAATTTAGGCCCATAATTTGGCTCTAAACAACCGTGTACGTCACTTTCCACCATAGTAGAGTCACTTTGCACTGTATAAAAGTCACATTTTACCATATATTGGTACGATTAACATGTGCACACCATACATATCCAATTTGATATCCTTTTACCACCTCTTGGTACCACTTTATACGAGTCAATTTAGGCCCACATTTTGGCTCTAAACAACCATGTAAGTCACTTTCCACCATATTAGAGTCACTTTACACCATATAAGAGTCACTTTCCACCATATATTGCTTCAATTAACATGTGAAAATTATAAATATCCAATTTGACATCCTTTTACCACCTCTTGGTACTACTTTAATATGAGTCAATTTTGGCCTACATTTTTTTCTCTAAACAAATATATAAGTCAGTTTACACCATATTCGAGTCACTTTGTACCGTACAATTGTCACTTCCCCCATATTCGAGTCACTTTGCACCGAATAAGAGTCACTTTCCACCATATATTGGTACAATTAACATGTGAACATTAGATATATTCAATTTGACATCTTTTTACCACCTTTTGGTACTACTTTTATACGACTCAATTTTGGGCCACATGTTGGCTCTAATCAACCATGTAAGTCACTTTTGATCATATTAGAGTCATTTTGCACCTTATGAGAGTCACTTGCCACCATATATTGGTATAAATTAACATGGTAACATCATCTACATCAAATTTGACATCCTTTTACCATGTCTTGGTACCACTTTTATATGAGTCAATTTAGGACCATATTTTGGCTTTAAACAACCATGTAAGTCACTTTCCACCATATTAGAGTCACTTTGCACCATATAAGAGTCACTTTCCACCATATATTGCTACAATTAACATGTGAACATTATAAATATCCAATTTGACATTCTTTTACCACCTCTTGGTACTACTTTAATATGAGTCAATTTTGGTCTACATTTTGGCTCTAAACAACTATATAAGTCAGTTTCCACCATATTCGAGTCACTTTGTACCGTACAATTGTCACTTCCCCCATATTCGAGTCACTTTGCACCGTATAAGAGTCACTTTCCACCATATATTGGTACAATTAAAATGTTAACATTAGATATATTCAATTTGACATCCTTTTACCACCTTTTGGTACTTCTTTTATATGTCTGAATTTTGGGCCACATGTTGGCTCTAATCAACCATGTAAGTCACTTTTGATCATATTAGAGTCATTTTGCACCTTATGAGAGTCACTTGCCACCATATATTCGTATAAATTAACATGTTAACATCATATAAATCAAATTTGCTATCCTCTTACCACATCTTGATACCACTTTTATACGAGTCAATTTAGGCCCATATTTTGGCTCTAAACAACCATGTAAGTCACTTTCCACCATATTAGAGTCACTTTGCACCGTATAAGAGTCACCTTCCACCATATATTGGTACGATTAACAAGTGCACACCATACATATCCAATTTGACATCCTTTTACCACCTCTTGGTAACAATTTTATACTAGTCAATTTAGGCCCACGTTTTGGCTCTAAACAACCATGTAAGTCACTTTCCACCATATTAGAGTCACTTTACACCATATAAGAGTCACTTTCCACCATATATTGCTATAATTAATGTGAGAACATTATATATATCCAATTTGACATCCTTTTACCACTTCTTGGTACTACTTCATATGAGTCAATTTTGGACTACATTTTGGCTATAAACAACTATGTAAGTCACTTTCCACCATATTCGAGTCACTTTGCGCCGTATAAGAGTCACTTTCCACCATATATTGGTACAATTAACATGTGAACATTATATATATCCAATTCGACATCCTTTTACCACCTTTTGGTACTACTTTACTACGACTCAATTTTGGGCCACATGTTGGCTCTAATCAACCATGTAAGTCACTTTTGATCATATTAGATTCATTTTGCACCTTATGAGAGTCACTTGCCACCATATACTAGTATAAATTAACATGTTAGCATCATATACATCAAATTTGACATCCTTTTACCACGTCTTGGTACCACTTTTATACGAGTCAATTTAGGCCCATATTTTGGCTCTAAACAACCATGTAAGTCACTTTCCACCATATTAGAGTCACTTTGCACCGTATAAGAGTCACCTTCCACCATATATTGGTACGATTAACATGTGCACACCATACATAGCCAATTTGACATCCTTTTACCACCTCTTGGTAACACTTTTATACTAGTCAATTTAGGCCCACGTTTTGGCTCTAAACAACCATGTAAGTCACTTTCCACCATATTAGAGTCACTTTACACCATATAAGAGTCACTTTCCACCATATATTACTACAATTAACGTGAGAACATTATATATATCCAATTTGACATCCTTTTACCACCTCTTGGTACTACTTCATATGAGTCAATTTTGGACTACATTTTGGCTCTAAACAACTATGTAAGTCACTTTCCTCCTTATTCGAGTCACTTTGTGTCATAGAATTGTTACTTTCCACCATATTCAAGTCACTTTCCACCATATTCGAGTCATTTTGCGCCGTATCAGAGTCACTTTCCACCATATATTGGTTCAATTTACATGTGAACATTATATATATCCAATTCGACATCCTTTTACCACCTTTTGGTACTAATTTTATACGACTCAATTTTGGGCCACATTTTGGCTCTAATCAACCATGTAAGTCACTTTTAATCATATTAGAGTCACTTTGCACCTTATGAGAGTCACTTGCCACTATATATTGGTATAATTAACATGTTAACATCATATACATAAAATTTGACATCCTTCGACCACCTCTAGGTATCACTTTTATACGAGTCAATTTAGGCCCATAATTTGGCCCTAAACAACCATGTAAGTCACTTTCCACCATATTAGAGTCACTTTTCACCGTATAAGAGTCACCTTCCACCATATATTTGTACGATTAACATGTGCACACCATACATATCCAGTTTGACATCCATTTATCATCTCTTGGTACCACTTTTATACGTGTCAATTTAGGCCCACATTTTGGCTCTAAACAACCATGTAAGTCACTTTCCACCATATTAGTGTCACTTTACACCATATAAGAGTCACTTTCCACCATATATTGCTACAATTAATATGTGAACATTAAAAATATCCAATTTGACATCCATTTACCACCTCTTGGTACTACTTTTATATGAGTCAATTTTGGCCTACATTTTGGCTCCAAACAACTATGTAAGTCACTTTCCACCATATTCGAGTCACTTTGTACCGTAAAATTGTTACTTTCCACCATATTCGAGTCACTTTGCACCGTATAAGAGTCACTTTCAACCATATATTGGTACAATTAACATGTGAACATTATATATAACCAATTTGACATCCTTTTACCACATTTTGGTACTAATATGACTTAATTTTGGGCCACATTTTGGCTCTAATCAACCATATAAGTCACTTTTGATCATATTAGAGTCACTTTGCACCTTATGAGAGTCACTTGTCACTATATATTGGTAAAATTAATATGATAACATCATATACATCAACTCTGACATCCTTTGACCACCTCTTGGTACCACTTTTATATGAGTTAATTTAGGCCCATAATTTGGCTCTAAACAACCGTGTACGTCACTTTCCACCATAGTAGAGTCACTTTGCACTGTATAAAAGTCACATTTTACCATATATTGGTACGATTAACATGTGCACACCATACATATCCAATTTGATATCCTTTTACCACCTCTTGGTACCACTTTATACGAGTCAATTTAGGCCCACATTTTGGCTCTAAACAACCATGTAAGTCACTTTCCACCATATTAGAGTCACTTTACACCATATAAGAGTCACTTTCCACCATATATTGCTTCAATTAACATGTGAAAATTATAAATATCCAATTTGACATCCTTTTACCACCTCTTGGTACTACTTTAATATGAGTCAATTTTGGCCTACATTTTTTCTCTAAACAAATATATAAGTCAGTTTACACCATATTCGAGTCACTTTGTACCGTACAATTGTCACTTCCCCCATATTCGAGTCACTTTGCACCGAATAAGAGTCACTTTCCACCATATATTGGTACAATTAACATGTGAACATTAGATATATTCAATTTGACATCTTTTTACCACCTTTTGGTACTACTTTTATACGACTCAATTTTGGGCCACATGTTGGCTCTAATCAACCATGTAAGTCACTTTTGATCATATTAGAGTCATTTTGCACCTTATGAGAGTCACTTGCCACCATATATTGGTATAAATTAACATGGTAACATCATCTACATCAAATTTGACATCCTTTTACCATGTCTTGGTACCACTTTTATATGAGTCAATTTAGGACCATATTTTGGCTTTAAACAACCATGTAAGTCACTTTCCACCATATTAGAGTCACTTTGCACCATATAAGAGTCACTTTCCACCATATATTGCTACAATTAACATGTGAACATTATAAATATCCAATTTGACATTCTTTTACCACCTCTTGGTACTACTTTAATATGAGTCAATTTTGGTCTACATTTTGGCTCTAAACAACTATATAAGTCAGTTTCCACCATATTCGAGTCACTTTGTACCGTACAATTGTCACTTCCCCCATATTCGAGTCACTTTGCACCGTATAAGAGTCACTTTCCACCATATATTGGTACAATTAAAATGTTAACATTAGATATATTCAATTTGACATCCTTTTACCACCTTTTGGTACTTCTTTTATATGTCTGAATTTTGGGCCACATGTTGGCTCTAATCAACCATGTAAGTCACTTTTGATCATATTAGAGTCATTTTGCACCTTATGAGAGTCACTTGCCACCATATATTCGTATAAATTAACATGTTAACATCATATAAATCAAATTTGCTATCCTCTTACCACATCTTGATACCACTTTTATACGAGTCAATTTAGGCCCATATTTTGGCTCTAAACAACCATGTAAGTCACTTTCCACCATATTAGAGTCACTTTGCACCGTATAAGAGTCACCTTCCACCATATATTGGTACGATTAACAAGTGCACACCATACATATCCAATTTGACATCCTTTTACCACCTCTTGGTAACAATTTTATACTAGTCAATTTAGGCCCACGTTTTGGCTCTAAACAACCATGTAAGTCACTTTCCACCATATTAGAGTCACTTTACACCATATAAGAGTCACTTTCCACCATATATTGCTATAATTAATGTGAGAACATTATATATATCCAATTTGACATCCTTTTACCACTTCTTGGTACTACTTCATATGAGTCAATTTTGGACTACATTTTGGCTATAAACAACTATGTAAGTCACTTTCCACCATATTCGAGTCACTTTGCGCCGTATAAGAGTCACTTTCCACCATATATTGGTACAATTAACATGTGAACATTATATATATCCAATTCGACATCCTTTTACCACCTTTTGGTACTACTTTACTACGACTCAATTTTGGGCCACATGTTGGCTCTAATCAACCATGTAAGTCACTTTTGATCATATTAGATTCATTTTGCACCTTATGAGAGTCACTTGCCACCATATACTAGTATAAATTAACATGTTAGCATCATATACATCAAATTTGACATCCTTTTACCACGTCTTTGTACCACTTTTATACGAGTCAATTTAGGCCCATATTTTGGCTCTAAACAACCATGTAAGTCACTTTCCACCATATTAGAGTCACTTTGCACCGTATAAGAGTCACCTTCCACCATATATTGGTACGATTAACATGTGCACACCATACATAGCCAATTTGACATCCTTTTACCACCTCTTGGTAACACTTTTATACTAGTCAATTTAGGCCCACGTTTTGGCTCTAAACAACCATGTAAGTCACTTTCCACCATATTAGAGTCACTTTACACCATATAAGAGTCACTTTCCACCATATATTACTACAATTAACGTGAGAACATTATATATATCCAATTTGACATCCTTTTACCACCTCTTGGTACTACTTCATATGAGTCAATTTTGGACTACATTTTGGCTCTAAACAACTATGTAAGTCACTTTCCTCCTTATTCGAGTCACTTTGTGTCATAGAATTGTTACTTTCCACCATATTCAAGTCACTTTCCACCATATTCGAGTCATTTTGCGCCGTATCAGAGTCACTTTCCACCATATATTGGTTCAATTTACATGTGAACATTATATATATCCAATTCGACATCCTTTTACCACCTTTTGGTACTAATTTTATACGACTCAATTTTGGGCCACATTTTGGCTCTAATCAACCATGTAAGTCACTTTTAATCATATTAGAGTCACTTTGCACCTTATGAGAGTCACTTGCCACTATATATTGGTATAATTAACATGTTAACATCATATACATAAAATTTGACATCCTTCGACCACCTCTAGGTATCACTTTTATACGAGTCAATTTAGGCCCATAATTTGGCCCTAAACAACCATGTAAGTCACTTTCCACCATATTAGAGTCACTTTTCACCGTATAAGAGTCACCTTCCACCATATATTTTACGATTAACATGTGCACACCATACATATCCAGTTTGACATCCATTTATCATCTCTTGGTACCACTTTTATACGTGTCAATTTAGGCCCACATTTTGGCTCTAAACAACCATGTAAGTCACTTTCCACCATATTAGTGTCACTTTACACCATATAAGAGTCACTTTCCACCATATATTGCTACAATTAATATGTGAACATTAAAAATATCCAATTTGACATCCATTTACCACCTCTTGGTACTACTTTTATATGAGTCAATTTTGGCCTACATTTTGGCTCCAAACAACTATGTAAGTCACTTTCCACCATATTCGAGTCACTTTGTACCGTAAAATTGTTACTTTCCACCATATTCGAGTCACTTTGCACCGTATAAGAGTCACTTTCAACCATATATTGGTACAATTAACATGTGAACATTATATATAACCAATTTGACATCCTTTTACCACATTTTGGTACTAATATGACTTAATTTTGGGCCACATTTTGGCTCTAATCAACCATATAAGTCACTTTTGATCATATTAGAGTCACTTTGCACCTTATGAGAGTCACTTGTCACTATATATTGGTAAAATTAATATGATAACATCATATACATCAACTCTGACATCCTTTGACCACCTCTTGGTACCACTTTTATATGAGTTAATTTAGGCCCATAATTTGGCTCTAAACAACCGTGTACGTCACTTTCCACCATAGTAGAGTCACTTTGCACTGTATAAAAGTCACATTTTACCATATATTGGTACGATTAACATGTGCACACCATACATATCCAATTTGATATCCTTTTACCACCTCTTGGTACCACTTTATACGAGTCAATTTAGGCCCACATTTTGGCTCTAAACAACCATGTAAGTCACTTTCCACCATATTAGAGTCACTTTACACCATATAAGAGTCACTTTCCACCATATATTGCTTCAATTAACATGTGAAAATTATAAATATCCAATTTGACATCCTTTTACCACCTCTTGGTACTACTTTAATATGAGTCAATTTTGGCCTACATTTTTTCTCTAAACAAATATATATAAGTCAGTTTACACCATATTCGAGTCACTTTGTACCGTACAATTGTCACTTCCCCCATATTCGAGTCACTTTGCACCGAATAAGAGTCACTTTCCACCATATATTGGTACAATTAACATGTGAACATTAGATATATTCAATTTGACATCTTTTTACCACCTTTTGGTACTACTTTTATACGACTCAATTTTGGGCCACATGTTGGCTCTAATCAACCATGTAAGTCACTTTTGATCATATTAGAGTCATTTTGCACCTTATGAGAGTCACTTGCCACCATATATTGGTATAAATTAACATGGTAACATCATCTACATCAAATTTGACATCCTTTTACCATGTCTTGGTACCACTTTTATATGAGTCAATTTAGGACCATATTTTGGCTTTAAACAACCATGTAAGTCACTTTCCACCATATTAGAGTCACTTTGCACCATATAAGAGTCACTTTCCACCATATATTGCTACAATTAACATGTGAACATTATAAATATCCAATTTGACATTCTTTTACCACCTCTTGGTACTACTTTAATATGAGTCAATTTTGGTCTACATTTTGGCTCTAAACAACTATATAAGTCAGTTTCCACCATATTCGAGTCACTTTGTACCGTACAATTGTCACTTCCCCCATATTCGAGTCACTTTGCACCGTATAAGAGTCACTTTCCACCATATATTGGTACAATTAAAATGTTAACATTAGATATATTCAATTTGACATCCTTTTACCACCTTTTGGTACTTCTTTTATATGTCTGAATTTTGGGCCACATGTTGGCTCTAATCAACCATGTAAGTCACTTTTGATCATATTAGAGTCATTTTGCACCTTATGAGAGTCACTTGCCACCATATATTCGTATAAATTAACATGTTAACATCATATAAATCAAATTTGCTATCCTCTTACCACGTCTTGATACCACTTTTATACGAGTCAATTTAGGCCCATATTTTGGCTCTAAACAACCATGTAAGTCACTTTCCACCATATTAGAGTCACTTTGCACCGTATAAGAGTCACCTTCCACCATATATTGGTACGATTAACAAGTGCACACCATACATATCCAATTTGACATCCTTTTACCACCTCTTGGTAACAATTTTATACTAGTCAATTTAGGCCCACGTTTTGGCTCTAAACAACCATGTAAGTCACTTTCCACCATATTAGAGTCACTTTACACCATATAAGAGTCACTTTCCACCATATATTGCTATAATTAATGTGAGAACATTATATATATCCAATTTGACATCCTTTTACCACTTCTTGGTACTACTTCATATGAGTCAATTTTGGACTACATTTTGGCTATAAACAACTATGTAAGTCACTTTCCACCATATTCGAGTCACTTTGCGCCGTATAAGAGTCACTTTCCACCATATATTGGTACAATTAACATGTTAACATTATATATATCCAATTCGACATCCTTTTACCACCTTTTGGTACTACTTTACTACGACTCAATTTTGGGCCACATGTTGGCTCTAATCAACCATGTAAGTCACTTTTGATCATATTAGATTCATTTTGCACCTTATGAGAGTCACTTGCCACCATATACTAGTATAAATTAACATGTTAGCATCATATACATCAAATTTGACATCCTTTTACCACGTCTTTGTACCACTTTTATACGAGTCAATTTAGGCCCATATTTTGGCTCTAAACAACCATGTAAGTCACTTTCCACCATATTAGAGTCACTTTGCACCGTATAAGAGTCACCTTCCACCATATATTGGTACGATTAACATGTGCACACCATACATAGCCAATTTGACATCCTTTTACCACCTCTTGGTAACACTTTTATACTAGTCAATTTAGGCCCACGTTTTGGCTCTAAACAACCATGTAAGTCACTTTCCACCATATTAGAGTCACTTTACACCATATAAGAGTCACTTTCCACCATATATTACTACAATTAACGTGAGAACATTATATATATCCAATTTGACATCCTTTTACCACCTCTTGGTACTACTTCATATGAGTCAATTTTGGACTACATTTTGGCTCTAAACAACTATGTAAGTCACTTTCCTCCTTATTCGAGTCACTTTGTGTCATAGAATTGTTACTTTCCACCATATTCAAGTCACTTTCCACCATATTCGAGTCATTTTGCGCCGTATCAGAGTCACTTTCCACCATATATTGGTTCAATTTACATGTGAACATTATATATATCCAATTCGACATCCTTTTACCACCTTTTGGTACTACTTTTATACGACTCAATTTTGGGCCACATTTTGGCTCTAATCAACCATGTAAGTCACTTTTAATCATATTAGAGTCACTTTGCACCTTATGAGAGTCACTTGCCACTATATATTGGTATAATTAACATGTTAACATCATATACATAAAATTTGACATCCTTCGACCACCTCTTGGTATCACTTTTATACGAGTCAATTTAGGCCCATAATTTGGCCTTGAATAACCATGTAAGTCACTTTCCACCATATTAGAGTCACTTTTCACCGTATAAGAGTCACCTTCCACCATATATTTGTACGATTAACATGTGCACACCATACATATCCAGTTTGACATCCATTTATCATCTCTTGGTACCACTTTTATACGTGTCAATTTAGGCCCATATTTTGGCTCTAAACAACCATGTAAGTCACTTTCCACCATATTAGTGTCACTTTACACCATATAAGAGTCACTTTCCACCATATATTGCCACAATTAATATGTGAACATTAAAAATATCCAATTTGACATCCATTTACCACCTCTTGGTACTACTTTAATATGAGTCAATTTTGGCCTACATTTTGGCTCCAAACAACTATGTAAGTCACTTTCCACCATATTCGAGTCACTTTGTACCGTAAAATTGTTACTTTCCACCATATTCGAGTCACTTTGCACCGTATAAGAGTCACTTTCAACCATATATTGGTACAATTAACATGTGAACATTATATATAACCAATTTGACATCCTTTTACCATATTTTGGTACTAATATGACTCAATTTTGGGCCACATTTTGGCTCTAATCAACCATATAAGTCACTTTTGATCATATTAGAGTCACTTTGCACCTTATGAGAGTCAATTGTCACTATATATTGGTAAAATTAATATGATAACATCATATACATCAACTCTGACATCCTTTGACCACCTCTTGGTACCACTTTTATATGAGTTAATTTAGGCCCATAATTTGGCTCTAAACAATCGTGTACGTCACTTTCCACCATAGTAGAGTCACTTTGCACTGTATAAAAGTCACCTTTTACCATATATTGGTACGATTAACATGTGCACACCATACATATCCAATTTGATATCCTTTTACCACCTCTTGGTACCACTTTATACGAGTCAATTTAGGCCCACATTTTGGCTCTAAACAACCATGTAAGTCACTTTCCACCATATTAGAGTCACTTTACACCATATAAGAGTCACTTTCCACCATATATTGCTTCAATTAACATGTGAAAATTATAAATATCCAATTTGACATCCTTTTACCACCTCTTGGTACTACTTTAATATGAGTCAATTTTGGCCTACATTTTTTCTCTAAACAAATATATAAGTCAGTTTACACCATATTCGAGTCACTTTGTACCGTATAATTGTCACTTCCCCCATATTCGAGTCACTTTGCACCGAATAAGAGTCACTTTCCACCATATATTGGTACAATTAACATGTGAACATTAGATATATTCAATTTGACATCTTTTTACCACCTTTTGGTACTACTTTTATACGACTCAATTTTGGGCCACATGTTGGCTCTAATCAACCATGTAAGTCACTTTTGATCATATTAGAGTCATTTTGCACCTTATGAGAGTCACTTGCCACCATATATTGGTATAAATTAACATGGTAACATCATCTACATCAAATTTGACATCCTTTTACCATGTCTTGGTACCACTTTTATACGAGTCAATTTAGGACCATATTTTGGCTTTAAACAACCATGTAAGTCACTTTCCACCATATTAGAGTCACTTTGCACCATATAAGAGTCACTTTCCACCATATATTGCTACAATTAACATGTGAACATTATAAATATCCAATTTGACATTCTTTTACCACCTCTTGGTACTACTTTAATATGAGTCAATTTTGGCCAACATTTTGTCTCTAAACAACTATATAAGTCAGTTTCCACCATATTCGAGTCACTTTGTACCGTACAATTGTCACTTCCCCCATATTCGAGTCACTTTGCACCGTATAAGAGTCACTTTCCACCATATATTGGTACAATTAAAATGTTAACATTAGATATATTCAATTTGACATCCTTTTACCACCTTTTGGTACTTCTTTCATATGTCTGAATTTTGGGCCACATGTTGGCTCTAATCAACCATGTAAGTCACTTTTGATCATATTAGAGTCATTTTGCACCTTATGAGAGTCACTTGCCACCATATATTCGTATAAATTAACATGTTAACATCATATAAATCAAATTTGCTATCCTCTTACCACGTCTTGATACCACTTTTATACGAGTCAATTTAGGCCCATATTTTGGCTCTAAACAACCATGTAAGTCACTTTCCACCATATTAGAGTCACTTTGCACCGTATAAGAGTCACCTTCCACCATATATTGGTACGATTAACAAGTGCACACCATACATATCCAATTTGACATCCTTTTACCAGCTCTTGGTAACAATTTTATACTAGTCAATTTAGGCCCACGTTTTGGCTCTAAACAACCATGTAAGTCACTTTCCACCATATTAGAGTCACTTTACACCATATAAGAGTCACTTTCCACCATATATTGCTATAATTAATGTGAGAACATTATATATATCCAATTTGACATCCTTTTACCACTTATTGGTACTACTTCATATGAGTCAATTTTGGACTACATTTTGGCTATAAACAACTATGTAAGTCACTTTCCACCATATTCGAGTCACTTTGCGCCGTATAAGAGTCACTTTCCACCATATATTGGTACAATTAACATGTTAACATTATATATATCCAATTCGACATCCTTTTACCACCTTTTGGTACTACTTTACTATGACTCAATTTTGGGCCATATTTTGGCTCTAATCTACCATGTAAGTCACTTTTGATAATATTAGAGTCACTTTGCACCTTATGAGAGTCACTTGCCACCATATATTGGTATAATTAACATGTTAACATCATATACATAAAATTTGACATCCTTTGACCACCTCTTGATATCACTTTTATACGAGTCAATTTAGGCCCATAATTTGGCTCTAAACAACCATGTATGTCACTTTCCACCATATTAGAGTCATTTTGTTTGTATAAGAGTCACCTTTCACCATATATTTGTACGATTAACATGTGCACACCATACATATCCAATTTGACATCCTTTTATCATCTCTTGGTACCACTTTTATACGTGTCAATTTAGGCCCACATTTTGGCTCTAAACAACCATGTAAGTCACTTTCCACCATATTAGAGTCACTTTACACCATATAAGAGTCACTTTCCACCATATATTACTACAATTAATATGTGAACATTATAAATATCCAATTTGACATCCTTTTACCACCTCTTGGTACTCCTTTTATATGAGTCAATTTTAGCCTACATTTTGGCTCTAAACAATTATGTAAGTCACTTTCCACCATATTTGAGTCACTTTGTGTCATAGAATTGTTACTTTCCACCATATTCAAGTCACTTTCCACCATATTCGAGTCACTTTGCGCCGTATAAGAGTCACTTTCCACCATATATTGGTACAATTTACAAGTGAACATTATATATATCCAATTCGACATCCTTTTACCACCTTTTGGTACTACTTTTATATGACTCAATTTTGGGCCACATTTTGGCTCTAATCAACCATGTAAGTCACTTTTGATAATATTAGAGTCACTTTGCACCTTATGAGAGTCACTTGCCTCCATATATTGGTATAATTAACATGTTAACATCATATACATAAAATTTGACATCCTTTGACCACCTCTTAGTATCACTTTTATACGAGTCAATTTAGGCCCATAATTTGGCACTAAACAACCATGTAAGTCACTTTCCACCATATTAGAGTCACTTTTCACCGTATAGGAGTCACCTTCCACCATATATTTGTACGATTAACATGTGCACACCATACATATCCAATTTGACATCATTTTATCATCTCTTGGTACCACTTTTATACGTGTCAATTTAGGCCCACATTTTGGCTCTAAACAACCATGTAAGTCACTTTCCACCATATTAGAGTCACTTTACACCATATTAGAGTCATTTTCCACCATCTATTGCTACAATTAATATGTGAACATTATAAATATCCAATTTGACATCCTTTTACCACCTCTTGGTACTACTTTTATATGAGTCAATTTTGGCCTACATTTTGGCTCTAAACAACTATGTAAGTCACTTTCCACCATATTCGAGTCACTTTGTACCGTAGAATTGTTACTTTCCACCATATTCGAGTCACTTTGTACCGTATAAAAGTCACTTTCAACCATATATTGGTACAATTTACATGTGAACATTATATATACCCAATTTGACATCCTTTTACCATATTTTGGTACTACTTTTATAGGACTCAATTTTGGGCCACATTTTGGCTCTAATCAACCATGTAAATCACTTTTCATCATATTAGAGTCACTTTGCACCTTATGAGAGTCACTTGTCACTATATATTGGTATAATTAACATGTTAACATCATATACGTCAACTTTGACATCCTTTGACCACCTCTTGGTACCACTTTTATACGAGTCAACTTAGGCCCATAATTTGGCTCTAAACAACCATGTAAGTCACTTTCCACCATATTAGAGTCACTTTGCACTGTATAATAGTTACCTTTCATGATATATTGGTATGATTAACATGTGCACACCATACATATCCAATTTGATATCCTTTTACCACCTCTTGGTACCACTTTTATACGAGTCAATTTAGGCCCACGTTTTGGCACTAAACAACCATGTAAGTCACTTTCCACCATATTAGAGTCACTTTACACCATATAAGAGTCACTTTCCACCGTATATTGCTACAATTAACATGTGAACATTATAAATATCCAATTTGACATCCTTTTACCCCCTCTTGGTACTACTTTATTATGAGTCAATTTTGGCCAACATTTTGGCTCGAAACAACTATATAAGTCAGTTTCCACCATATTCGAGTCACTTTATACCGTACAATTGTCACTTCCCCAATATTCGAGTCACTTTGCACCGTATAAGAGTCACTTTCCACCATATATTGGCACAATTAACATGTGAACATTAGATATATTCAATTTGATATCCTTTTACCACCTTTTGGTACTACTTTTATACGACAAAATTTTGGGCCACATGTTGGCTCTAATCAACCATGTAAGTCACTTTTGATCATATTAGATTCATTTTGCACCTTATGAGAGTCACTTGCCACCATATACTGGTATAAATTAACATGTTAGCATCATATACATCAAATTTGACATCCTTTTACCACGTCTTGGTACCACTTTTATACGAGTCAATTTAGGCCCATATTTTGGCTCTAAACAACCATGTAAGTCACTTTCCACCATATTAGAGTCACTTTGCACTGTATAAGAGTCACCTTCCACCATATATTGGTACGATTAACATGTGCACACCATACATAGCCAATTTGACATCCTTTTACCACCTCTTGGTAACACTTTTATACTAGTCAATTTAGGCCCACGTTTTGGCTCTAAACAACCATGTAAGTCACTTTCCACCATATTAGAGTCACTTTACACCATATAAGAGTCAGTTTCCACCATATATTACTACAATTAACGTGAGAACACTATATATATCCAATTTGACATCCTTTTACCACCTCTTGGTACTACTTCATATGAGTCAATTTTGGACTACATTTTGGCTCTAAACAACTATGTAAGTCACTTTCCTCCTTATTCGAGTCACTTTGTGTCATAGAATTGTTACTTTCCACCATATTCAAGTGACTTTCCACCATATTCGAGTCACTTTGCGCCGTATCAGAGTCACTTTCCACCATATATTGGTTCAATTTACATGTGAAAATTATATATATCCAATTCGACATCCTTTTACCACCTTTTGGTACTACTTTTATATGACTCAATTTTGGGCCACATTTTGGCTCTAATCAACCATGTAAGTCACTTTTAATCATATTAGAGTCACTTTGCACCTTATGAGAGTCACTTGCCACTATATATTGGTATAATTAACATGTTAACATCATATACATAAAATTTGACATCCTTCGACCACCTCTAGGTATCACTTTTATACGAGTCAATTTAGGCCCATAATTTGGCCCTAAACAACCATGTAAGTCACTTTCCACCATATTAGAGTCACTTTTCACCGTATAAGAGTCACCTTCCACCATATATTTGTACGATTAACATGTGCACACCATACATATCCAGTTTGACATCCATTTATCATCTCTTGGTACCACTTTTATACGTGTCAATTTAGGCCCACATTTTGGCTCTAAACAACCATGTAAGTCACTTTCCACCATATTAGTGTCAATTTACACCATATAAGAGTCACTTTCCACCATATATTGCTACAATTAATATGTGAACATTAAAAATATCCAATTTGACATCCATTTACCACCTCTTGGTACTACTTTTATATGAGTCAATTTTGGCCTACATTTTGGCTCCAAACAACTATGTAAGTCACTTTCCACCATATTCGAGTCACTTTGTACCGTAATATTGTTACTTTCCACCATATTCGAGTCACTTTGCACCGTATAAGAGTCACTTTCAACCATATATTGGTACAATTAACATGTGAACATTATATATAACCAATTTGACATCCTTTTACCACATTTTGGTACTAATATGACTCAATTTTGGGCCACATTTTGGCTCTAATCAACCATATAAGTCACTTTTGATCATATTAGAGTCACTTTGCTCCTTATGAGAGTCACTTGTCACTATATATTGGTAAAATTAATATGATAACATCATATACATCAACTCTGACATCCTTTGACCACCTCTTGGTACCACTTTTATACGAGTTAATTTAGGCCCATAATTTGGCTCTAAACAACCGTGTAAGTTACTTTCCACCATATTAGAGTCACTTTGCACTGTATAAAAGTCACCTTTTACCATATATTGGTACGATTAACATGTGCACACCATACATATCCAATTTGATATCCTTTTACCACCTCTTGGTACCACTTTATACGAGTCAATTTAGGCCCACATTTTGGCTCTAAACAACCATGTAAGTCACTTTCCACCATATTAGAGTCACTTTACACCATATAAGAGTCACTTTCCACCATATATTGCTTCAATTAACATGTAAAAATTATAAATATCCAATTTGACATCCTTTTACCACCTCTTGGTACTACTTTAGTATGAGTCAATTTTGGCCTACATTTTTTCTCTAAACAAATATATAAGTCAGTTTACACCATATTCGAGTCACTTTGTACCGTACAATTGTCACTTCCCCCATATTCGAGTCACTTTGCACCGAATAAGAGTCACTTTCCACCATATATTGGTACAATTAACATGTGAACATTAGATATATTCAATTTGACATCTTTTTACCACCTTTTGGTACTACTTTTATACGACTCAATTTTGGGCCACATGTTGGCTCTAATCAACCATGTAAGTCACTTTTGATCATATTAGAGTCATTTTGCACCTTATGAGAGTCACTTGCCACCATATATTGGTATAAATTAACATGGTAACATCATCTACATCAAATTTGACATCCTTTTACCATGTCTTGGTACCACTTTTATACGAGTCAATTTAGGACCATATTTTGGCTTTAAACAACCATGTAAGTCACTTTCCACCATATTAGAGTCACTTTGCACCGTATAAGAGTCACCTTCCACCATATATTGGTACGATTAACATGTGCACACCATACATATCCAATTTGACATCCTTTTACCACCTCTTGGTAACACTTTTATACTAGTCAATTTAGGCCCACATTTTGGCTCTAAACAACCATGTAAGTCACTTTCCACCATATTAGAGTCACTTTACACCATATAAGAGTCACTTTCCACCATATATTGCTACAATTAATATGTGAACATTAAAAATATCCAATTTGACATCCTTTTACCACCTCTTGGTACTACTTTTATATGAGTCAATTTTGGCCTACATTTTGGCTCCAAACAACTATGTAAGTCACTTTCCACCATATTCGAGTCACTTTGTACCGTAGAATTGTTACTTTCCACCATATTCGAGTCACTTTGCACCGTATAAGAGTCACTTTCAACCATATATTGGTACAATTAACATGTGAACATTATATATAACCAAGTTGACATTCTTTTACCACATTTTGGTAATAATATGACTCAATTTTGGGCCATATTTTGGCTCTAATCAACCATATAAGTCACTTTTGATCATATTAGAGTCACTTTGCACCTTATGAGAGTCACTTGTCACTATATATTGGTAAAATTAATATGATAACATCATATACATCAACTCTGACATCCTTTGACCACCTCTTGGTACCACTTTTATACGAGTCAATTTAGGCCCATAATTTGGCTCTAAACAACCGTGTAAGTCACTTTCCACCATATTAGAGTCACTTTGCACTGTATAAAAGTCACCTTTCACCATATATTGGTACGATTAACATGTGCACACCATACATATCCAATTTGATATCCTTTTACCACCTCTTGGTACCACTTTATACGAGTCAATTTAGGCCCACATTTTGGCTCTAAACAACCATGTAAGTCACTTTCCACCATATTAGAGTCACTTTACACCATATAAGAGTCACTTTCCACCATATATTGCTTCAATTAACATGAGAAAATTATAAATATCCAATTTGACATCCTTGTACCACCTCTTGGTACTACTTTAATATGAGTCAATTTTGGCCTACATTTTTGCTCTAAACAAATATATAAGTCAGTTTCCACCGTATTCGAGTCACTTTGTACCGTACAATTGTCACTTCCCCCATATTCGAGTCACTTTGCACCGTATAAGAGTCACTTTCCACCATATATTGGTACAATTAACATGTGAACATTAGATATATTCAATTTGACATCTTTTTACCACCTTTTGGTACTACTTTTATACGACTCAATTTTGGGCCACATGTTGGCTCTAATCAACGATGTAAGTCACTTTTGATCATATTAGAGTCATTTTGCACCTTATGAGAGGCACTTGCCACCATATATTGGTATAAATTAACATGGTAACATCATCTACATCAAATTTGACATCCTTTTACCATATCTTGGTACCACTTTTATACGAGTCAATTTAGGACCATATTTTGGCTCTAAACAACCATGTAAGTCACTTTCCACCATATTAGAGTCACTTTGCACCGTATAAGAGTCACCTTCCACCATATATTGGTAGGATTAACATGTGCACACCATACATATCCAATTTGACATCCTTTTACCACCTCTTGGTAACACTTTTATACTAGTCAATTTAGGCCCACGTTTTGGCTCTAAACAACCATGTAAGTTACTTTCCACCATATTAGAGTCACTTTACACCATATAAGAGTCACTTTCCACCATATATTGCTACAATTAACGTGAGAACATTATATATATCCAATTTGACATCCTTTTACCACCTCTTGGTACTACTTCATATGAGTCAATTTTGGACTACATTTTGGCTCTAAACAACTATGTAAGTCACTTTCCACCATATTCGAGTCACTTTGCGCCGTATAAAATTCACTTTCAACCATATATTGGTACAATTAACATGTGAACATTATATATATCCAATTCGACATCCTTTTACCACCTTTTGGTACTACTTTTATATGACTCAATTTTGGGCCACATTTTGGCTCTAATCAACCATGTAGGTCACTTTTGATCATATTAGAGTCACTTTACACCTTATGAGAATCACTTGCCATCATATATTGGTATAATTAACATGTTAACATCATATACATAAAATTTGATATCCTTTGACCACCTCTTGGTATCACTTTTATTGAGTCAATTTAGGCCCATAATTTGGCTCTAAACAACCATGTATGTCACTTTCCCCCATATTAGAGTCACTTTTCACCGTATAAGAGTCACCTTCCACCATATATTTGTACGATTAAGATGTGCACACCATACATATCCAGTTTGACATCCATTTATCATCTCTTGGTACCACTTTTATACGTGTCAATTTTGGCCCACATTTTGGCTCTAAACAACCATGTAAGTCACTTTCCACCATATTAGAGTCACTTTACACCATATAAGAGTCACTTTCCACCATATATTGCTACAATTAATATGTGAACATTAAAAATATCCAATTTGACATCCTTTTACCACCTGTTGGTACTACTTTTATATGAGTCAATTTTGGCCTACATTTTGGCTCCAAACAACTATGTAAGTCAATTTCCACCATATTCGAGTCACTTTGTACTGTAGAATTGTTACTTTCCACCATATTCGAGTCACTTTGCACCATATAAGAGTCACTTTCAACCATATATTGGTACAATTAACATGCGAACATTATATATAACCAATTTGACATCCTTTTACCACATTTTGGTACTAATATGACTCAATTTTGGGCCACATTTTGGCTCTAATCAACCATATAAGTCACTTTTGATCATATTAGAGTCACTTTTCACCTTATGAGAGTCACTTGTCACTATATATTGGTATAATTAATATGTTAACATCATATACATCAACTTTGACATCCTTTGACCACCTCTTAGTACCACTTTTATACGAGTCAATTTAGGCCCATAATTTGGCTCTAAACAACCATGTAAGTCACTTTCCACTATATTAGAGTCACTTTGCACTGTATAAGAGTCACCTTTCACCATATATTGGTACGATTAACATGTGCACACCATACATATCCAATTTGATATCCTTTTACCACCTCTTGGTACCACTTTTATACGAGTAAATTTAGGCCCACATTTTGGCTCTAAACAACCATGTAAGTCACTTTCCACCATATTAGAGTCACTTTACACCATATAAGAGTCACTTTCCACCATATATTGCTTCAATTAACATGTGAAAATTATAAATATCCAATTTGACATCCTTTTCCCACCTCTTGCTACTACTTTAATATGAGTCAATTTTGGCTTACATTTTTGCTCTAAACAAATATATCAGTCAGTTTCCACCATATTCGAGTCACTTTGTACCGTACAATTATCACTTCCCCAATATTCGAGTCACTTTGCACCGTATAAGAGTCACTTTCCACCATATATTGGTACAATTAACATGTGAACATTAGATATATTCAATTTAACATCTTTTTACCACCTTTTGGTACTACTTTTATACGACTCAATTTTGGGCCACATGTTGGCTCTAATCAACCATGTAAGTCACTTTTGATCATATTAGAGTCATTTTGCACCTTATGAGAGTCACTTGCCACCATATATTGTTATAAATTAACATGGTAACATCATATACATCAAATTTGACATCCTTTTACCACGTCTTGGTACCACTTTTATACGAGTCAATTTAGGACCATATTTTGGCTCTAAACAACCATGTAAGTCACTTTCCACCATATTAGAGTCACTTTGCACCGTATAAGAGTCACCTTCCACCATATATTGGTATGATTAACATGTGCACACCATACATATCCAATTTGACATCCTTTTACCACCTCTTCGTAACACTTTTATACTAGTCAATTTAGGCCCACGTTTTGGCTCTAAACAACCATGTAAGTCACTTTCCACCATATTAGAGTCACTTTACACCATATAAGAATCACATTCCACCATATATTGCTATAATTAATGTGAGAACATTATATATATCCAATTTTACATCCTTTTACCACCTCTTGGTACTACTTCATATGAGTCAATTTTGGACTACATTTTGGCTCTAAACAACTATGTAAGTCACTTTCCACCATATTCGAGTCACTTTGCGCCGTATAAAATTCACTTTCAACCATATTTTGGTACAATTAACATGTGAACATTATATATATCCAATTCGACATCCTTTTACCACCTTTTGGTACTACTTTTATACGACCCAATTTTGGGCCACATTTTGGCTCTAATCAACCATGTAAGTCACTTTTGATCATATTAGAGTCACTTTACACCTTATGAGAATCACTTGCCATCATATATTGGTATAATTAACATGTTAACATCATAGACATAAAATTTGACATCCTTTGACCACCTCTTGGTATCACTTTTATTGAGTCAATTTAGGCCCATAATTTGGCTCTAAACAACCATGGAAGTCACTTTCCACCATATTACAGTCACTTTTCACCGTATAAGAGTCACCTTCCACCATATATTGGTACGATTAACATGTGCACACCATACATATCCAGTTTGACATCCTTTTATCATCTCTTGGTACCACTTTTATACGTGTCAATTTAGGCCCACATTTTGGCTCTGAACAACCATGTAAGTCACTTTCCACCATATTAGAGTCACTTTACACCATATAAGAGTCACTTTCCAGCATATATTGCTACAATTAATATGTGAACATTATAAATATCCAATTTGATATCCTTTTACCACCTCTTGGTACTACTTTTATATGAGTCAATTTTGACCTACTTTTTGGCTCTAAACAACTATGTAAGTCACTTTCCACCATATTCGAGTCACTTTGTACCATAGAATTGTTACTTTCCACCATATTCGAGTCACTTTGCACCGTATAACAGTCACTTTCAACCATATATTGGTACAATTAACATGTGAACATTATATATAACCAATTTGACATCCTTTTACCACATTTTGGTACTAATATGACTCAATTTTGGGCCAAATTTTGGCTATAATCAACCATATAAGTCACTTTTGATCATATTAGAGTCACTTTGCACCTTATGAGAGTCACTTGTAACTATATATTGGTATAATTAATATGTTAACATCATATACATCAACTTTGACATCCTTTGACCACATCTTGGTATCACTTTTATTGAGTCAATTTAGGCCCATAATTTGGCTCTAAACAACCATGTAAGTCACTTTCCACCAAATTAGAGTCACTTTTCACGGTATAAGAGTCACCTTCTACCATATATTGGTACGATTAACATGTGCTCACCATACATATCCAGTTTCACATCCTTTTATCATCTCTTGGTACCACTTTTATATGTGTCAATTTAGGCCCACATTTTGGCTCTAAACAACCATGTAAGTCACTTTCCACCATATTAGAGTCACTTTGCACCATATAAGAGTCACTTTCCACCATATATCGCTACAATTAATATGTGAACATTATAAATATCCAATTTGACATCCTTTTACCACCTCTTGGTACTAGTTTTATATTAGTCAATTTTGACCTACTTTTTGGCTCTAAACAACTATGTAAGTCACTTTCCACCATATTCGAGTCACTTTGCACCGTAGAATTGTTACTTTCCACTATATTCGAGTCACTTTGCACCGTATAACAGTCACTTTCCACCATATATTGGTACAATTAACGTGTGAACATTATATATAACCAATTTGACATCATTTTACCACCTTTTGCTACTACTTTTCTAGGACTCAATTTTGGGCCACATTTTGGCTCTAATCAACCATGTAAGTCCCTTTTGATCATATTAGAGTCACTTTGCACCTTATGAGAGTCACTTGCCACTATATATTGGTATAATTAACATGTTAACATCATATACATCAACTTTGACATCCTTTGACCATCTCTTGGTACCACTTTTATACGAGTCAATCTAGGCCCATAATTTGGCTCTAAACAACCTTGTAAGTCACTTTCCACCAAATTAGAGTCACTTTGCACCGTATAATAGTCACCTTCCACCATATATTGGTACGATTAACATGTGCACATCATACATATCTAATTTGATATCCTTTTACCACCTCTTGGTACCACTTTTATACGAGTCAATTGAGGCCCACATTTTGGCTCTAAACAACCATGTAAGTCACTTTCCACCATATTAGAGTTACTTTACACCATATAAGAGTAACTTTCCACCATATATTTCTACAATTAACATGTGAACATTATAAATATCCAATTTGACATCCTTTTACCACCTCTCGGTACTACTTTAATATGAGTCAATTTTGGCCTACATTTTGGCTCTAAACAACTATATAAGTCACTTTCCACCATATTCGAGTCCCTTTGTACCGTAGAATTGTCACTTCCTCCATATTCGAGTTACTTTGCACCGTATAAGAGTCACTTTCCACCATATATTGGTACAATTAGCATATGAACATTAGATATATTAAATTTAACATCCTTTTACCACATTTTGGTACTACTTTTATACGACTTAATTTTGGGCCATATTTTGGCTCTAATCTATCATGTAAGTAACTTTTAATCATATTAGAGTCATTTTGCACCTTATGTCAGTCACTTGCAGCTATATATTGGTATAATTAACATGTTAACATCATATACATCAAATTTGACATCCTTTTACCACCTTTTTGTACCACTTTTATACGAGTCAATTTAGGCCAATATTTTAGCTCTAAACAACCATGTGAGTCACTTTCCACCATATTAGAGTCACTTTGCACCGTATAAGAGTCACCTTCCACCATATATTGTACGATTAACATGTGCACACCATACTTATCCAATTTGACATCCTTTTACCACCTCTTGGTAACACTTTTATACTAGTCAATTTAGGCCCACGTTTTGGCTCTAAACAACCATGTAAGTCACTTTTCACCATATTAGAGTCACTTTACACCATATAAGAGTCACTTTCCACCATATATTGCTACAATTAACGTGAGAACATTATATATATCCAATTTGACATCCTTTTACCACCTCGTGGTACTACTTTATATGAGTCAATTTTGGACAACATTTTGGCTCTAAACAACTATGTAAGTCACTTTCCACCATATTCGAGTCACTTTGCACTGTATAAGAGTCACTTTCAACCATTTTGGGCCACGTTTTGGCTCTGAACAACCATGTAAGTCACTTTCCACCATATTAGAGTCACTTTGCACCATATAAGAGTAACTTTCCACCATATATTGCTACAATTAACATGTGAACATTATAAATATCCAATTTGACATCCTTTTACCACCTCTTGGTACTACTTTAATATGAGTCAATTTTGGCCTACATTTTGGCTCTAAACAACTATGTAAGTCACTTTCCACCATATTAGAGTCACTTTACACCATATAAGAGTAACTTTCCACCATATATTGCTACAATTAACATGTGAACATTATAAATATCCAATTTGACATCCTTTTACCACCTCTTGGTACTACGTTAATATGAGTCAATTTTGGCCTACATTTTGGCTCTAAACAACTATGTAAGTCACTTTCCACCATATTCGAGTCACTTTGTACGGTAGAATTGTTACTGTCCACCATATTTGAGTCACTTTGCACCGTATAATAGTCACTTTCAACCATATATTGGTACAATTAACATGTGAACATTATATATAACCAATTTGACATCCTTTTACCACATTCGGGTACTACTTTATGTGAGTCAATTTTGGACTACATTTTGGCTCTAAACAACTATGTAAGTCACTTTCCACCATATTCGAGTCACTTTGCACCATATAAGAGTAACTTTCCACCATATATTGCTACAATTAACATGTGAACATTATAAATATCCAATTTGACATCCTTTTACCACCTCTTGGTACTACTTTAATATGAGTCAATTTTGGCCTACATTTTGGCTCTAAACAACTATGTAAGTCACTTTCCACCATATTAGAGTCACTTTACACCATATAAGAGTAACTTTCCACCATATATTGCTACAATTAACATGTGAACATTATAAATATCCAATTTATAAACAATCATGTAAGTCACTTTCCACCATATTAGAGTCACTTTGCACCGTATAAGCGTCACCTTCCACCATATATTGGTACGATTAACATGTGCACACCATACATATCCAATTTGACATCCTTTTACCACCTCTTGGTAACACTTTTATACTAGTCAATTTAGGCCCACGTTTTGGCTCTAAACAACCATGTAAGTCACTTTCCACCATATTAGAGTCACTTTACACCATATAAGAGTCACTTTCCACCATATATTGCTACAATTAATATGTGAACATTATAAATATCCAATTTGAAATACTTTTATCACCTCTTGGTACTACTTTTATATGAGTCAATTTTGGCCTACATTTTGGCTCTAAACAACTATGTAAGTCACTTTCCACCATATTCGAGTCACTTTGTACCGTAGAATTGTTACTTTCCACCATATTCGTGTCACTTTGCACCGTATAAGAGTCACTTTCCACCATATATTGGTACAATTAACATGTGAACATTATATATAACCAATTTGACATCCTTTTACCACCTTTTGGTACTACTTTTATAGGACTCAATTTTGGGCCACATTTTGGCTCTAATCAACCATGTAAGTCACTTTTGATCATATTAGAGTCACTTTGCACCTTATGAAAGTCACTTGCCACTATATATTGGTATAATTAACATGTTAACATCATATACATCAACTTTGACATCCTTTGACCATCTCCTGGTACCACTTTTATATGAGTCAATTTAGACCCATAATTTGGCTCTAAAGAAACTTGTAAGTCACTTTCACCAAATTAGAGTCACTTTGCACCGTATAAGAGTCATCTTCCACCATATATTGGTACGATTAACATGTGCACACCATACATATCCAATTTGATATCCTTTTACCACCTCTTGGTACCACTTTTATACGAGTCAATTTAGGCCCACATTTTGGCTCTAAACAACCATGTAAGTCACTTTCCACCATATTAGAATCATTTTACACCATATAAGAGTAACTTTCCAACATATATTGCTACAATTAACATGTGAACATTATACATATCCAATTTGACATCCTTTTACCACCTCTTGGTACTACTTTAATATGAGTCAATTTTGGCCTACATTTTGGCTTTAAACAACTATATAAGTCACTTTCCACCATATTGGAGTCCCTTTGTACCGTAGAATTGTCACTTTCCTCCATATTCGAGTTACTTTGCACCATATAAGAGTCACCTTCCACCATATATTGGTACAATTAACATATAAACATTAGATATATTTAATTTGACATCCTTTTACCACCTTTTGGTACTTCTTTTATACGACTCAATTTTGGGCCATATTTTGCCTCTAATCTACCATGTAAGTCACTTTTTATCATATTAGAGTCATTTTGCACCTTATGACAGTCACTTGCCGCTATATATTGGTATAATTAACATGTTAACATCATATACATCAAATTTGACGTCCTTTTACCACCTCTTGGTACCACTTTTATACGAGTCAGTTAAGGCCCATATTTTGGCTCTAAACAACCATGTAAGTCACTTTCCACCATATTAGAGTCACTTTGCACCGTATAAGCGTCACCTTCCACCATATATTGGTACTATTAACATGTGCACACCATTCATATCCAATTTGACATCCTTTTACCACCTCTTGGTAACACTTTTATACTAGTCAATTTAGGCCCACGTTTTGACTCTAAACAACCATGTAAGTCACTTTCCACCATATTAGAGTCACTTTATACCATATAAGAGTCACTTTCCACCATATATTGCTACAATTAACGTGAGAGCATTATATATATCCAATTCGACATCCTTTTACCACCTCTTGGTACTACTTTATATGAGTCAATTTTGGACTACATTTTGGCTCTAAACAACTATGTAAGTCACTTTCCACCATATTCGAGTCAGTTTGCACCGTATAAGAGTCACTTTCCACCGTACAATTAACATGTGAACATTATATATATCCAATTCTACATCCTTTTACCACATTTTGGTACTACTTTTATACGACTCAATTTTGGGCCACATTTTGGCTCTAATTAACCATGTAAGTAACTTTCCACCATATTAGAGTCACTTTACACCATATAAGAGTAACTTTCCACCATATATAGCTACAATTAACATATGAACATTATAAATATCCAATTTGACATCCTTTTACCACCTCTTGGTACTACTTTAATATGAGTCAATTTTGGCCTACATTTTGGCTCTAAACAACTATGTAAGTCACTTTCCACCATATTCGAGTCACTTTGTACTGTAGAATTGTTACTGTCCACCATATTGGAGTCACTTTGCACTGTATAATAGTCACTTTCAACCATATATTGGTACAATTAACATGTGACCATTATATATAACCAATTTGACATCCTTTTACCACATTTGGTACTAATTTATATGAGTCAATTTTGGACTACATTTTGGCTCTAAAGAACTATGTAAGTCACTTTCCACCATATTCGAGTCACTTTGCACCGTATAAGAGTCATTTTCCATCATATATTGTTACGATTAACATGTGCACACCATACATATCCAATTTGACATCCTTTTACCACCTCTTGGTAAAACTTTTATACTAGTCATTTTAGGCCCATATTTTGGCTCTAAACAACTATGTAAGTCACTTTCCACCATATTAGAGTCACTTTACACCATATAAGAGTAACTTTCCACCATATATTGCTACAATTAACATGTGAAAATTATAAATATCCAATTTGACATCCTTTTACTACCTCTTGGTACTACTTTAATATGAGTCAATTTTGGCCTACATTTTGGCTCTAAACAACTATGTAAGTCATTTTCCACCATATTCGAGTCACTTTGTACCGTAGAATTGTTACTTTCCACCATATTCGAGTCATTTTGCACCGTATAAGAGTCACTTTCAACCATATATTGGTACAATTAACATGTGAACATTATATATAACCAATTTGACATCCTTTTACCACATTTTGGTTCTAATTTATAGGACTCAATTTTGGGCCACATTTTGGCTATAATCAACCATATAAGTCACTTTTGATCATATTAGAGTCACTTTGCACCTTATGAGAGTCACTTGAACTATATATTTGTATAATTAACATGTTAACATCATATACATCAACTTTGACATCCTTTGACCACTTCTTGGTACCACTTTTATACGAGCCAATTTAGGCCCATAATTTGGCTCTATACAACCATGTAAGTCATTTTCCACCATATTAGAGTCACTTTGCACTGTATAAGAGTCACCTTTCACCATATATTGGTACTATTAACATGTGCACACCATACATATCCAATTTGATATCCTTTTACCACCTCTTGGTACCACTTTTATACGAGTCAATTGAGGCCCACATTTTGGCTCTAAACAACCATGTAAGTCACTTTCCACCATATTAGAGTCACTTTACACCATATAAGAGTCACTTTCCACCATATATTGCTACAATTAACATGTGAACATTTTAAATATCCAATTTGACATCCTTTTACGACCTCTTGGTACTACTTTTATATGAGTCAATTTTGGCCTACATTTTGGCTCTAAAGAACTATGTAAGTTACTTTCCACCAAATTCGAGTCACTTTGTACCGTAGAATTGTTACTTTCCACCATATTCAAGTCACTTTGCACCGTATAAGAGTCACTTTCAACCATATATTGGTACAATTAACATGTGAACATTATATATAACCAATCTGACATCCTTTTAACATATTTTGGTACTACTTTTATAGGACTCAATTTTGGGCCACATTTTGGCTCTAATCAACCATATAAGTCACTTTTGATCATATTAGAGTCAGTTTGCACCTTATGAGAGTCACTTGTCACTATATATTGGTATAATTAACATGTTAACATCATATAAATCAACTTTGACATCCTTTGACCACCTCTTGGTACTACTTTTGTACGAGTCAATTTACGCCCATAATTTGGCTCTAAACAGCCTTGTAAGTCACTTTCCACCAAATTAGAGTCACTTTGCACCGTATAATAGTCACCTTCCACCATATATTGGTACGATTAACATGTGCACACCATACATATCCAATTTGATATCCTTTTACAACCTCTTGGTACCATATAAGAGTAACTTTCCACCATATATTGCTACAATTAACATGTGAACATTATAATTATCCAATTTGACATCCTTTTACCACCTCTTGGTACTACTTTAATATGAGTCAATTTTGGCCTACATTTTGGCTCTAAACAACTATGTAAGTCATTTTCCACCATATTCGAGTCACTTTGTACCGTAGAATTGTTACTTTCCACCATATTCGAGTCACTTTGTGCCGTATAAGTCACTTTCCGCCATATATTGGTACAATTAACATGTGAACGTTATATATATACAATTATACATCCTTTTATCACCTTTTGGTACTACTTTTATACGACTCAATTTTGGGCCACATATTGGCTCTAATCAACCATGTAAGTGACTTTTGATCATATTAGAGTCACTTTGCACCTTATGAGAGTCACTTTCCACCATATATTGGTATAATTAACATGTAAATATCATATTCATAAAATTTGACATCCTTTGACCACCTCTTGGTATCACTTTTATACGAGTCAATTTAGGCCTATAATTTGGCTCTAAACAACCATGCAAGTCATTTTCCACCATATTAGAGTCACTTTTCACCATATAAGTCACCTTCCACCATATATTGGTATGATTTACATGTGCACACCATACATATCCAATTCGATATCCTTTTATCAGCTCTTGGTACCACTTTTATACGTGTCAATTTAGGCCCACAATTTGGCTCTAAACAACCATGTAAGTCACTTTCCACCATATTAGACTTACTTTACACCATATAAGAGTCACTTTCCACCATATATTGCTATAATTAATATGTGAACATTATAAATATCCAATTTGACATCCTTTTACCACCTCTTGGTACTACTTTTATATGAGTCAATTTTGGCCTACATTTTGGCTCTAAACAACTATGTAAGTCACTTTCCACCATATTCGAGTCACTTTGTGTCGTAGAATTGTTACTTTCCACCATATTCAAGTCACTTTGCACCGTATAAGAGTCACTTTGAACCATATATTGGTACAATTAACATGTGAACATTATATATAACCAATTTGATATCCTTTTACCATATTTTGGTACTACTTTTATACGACTCAATTTTGGGCCACATTTTGGCTCTAATCAACCATGTAAGTCACTTTTGATCATATTAGAGTCATTTTGCACCTTATGAGAGTCACTTGCCACCATATATTGGTATAATTAACATGTTAACATCATATACATAATATTTGACATCCTTTGACCACCTCTTGGTATCACTTTTATACCAGTCAATTTAGGCCCATAATTTGGCTCTAAACAACCATGTAAGTCACTTTCCACCATATTAGAGTCACTTTTCACCGTATAAGAGTCACCTTCCACCATATATTGGTATGATTAACATGTGCACACCATACATATCCAATTTGACATCCTTTTATCATCTCTTGTTACCACTTTTATACTTGTCAATTTAGGCCCACATTTTTGGCTCTAAACAACCATGTAAGTCACTTTCCACCATATTAGAGTCACTTTACACCATATAAGAGTCACTTTCCACCATATATTGTTACAATTAATATGTGAACATTATAAATATCCAATATGACATCCTTTTACCACCTCTTGGTACTACTTTTATATGAGTCAATTTTGGCCTACAATTTGGCTCTAAACAACTATGTAAGTCACTTTTGATCATATTAGAGTCACTTTGCACCTTATGAGAGTCACTTGCCACTATATATTGGTACAATTAACATGTGAACATTATATATAACCAATTTGATATCCTTTTACCACCTTCTGGTACAACTTTTATAGGACTCAATTTTGGGTTACATTTTGGCTCTAATCAACCATGTAAGTCACTTTTGATCATATTAGAGTCACTTTGCAACTTATGAGAGTCACTTGCCACTATATATTGGTATAATTAACATGTTAACATCATATACATCAACTTTGACATCCTTTGAACATCTCTTGGTACCACTTTTATACGAGTCAATATAGGCCCATAATTTGGCTCTAAACAACCTTGTAAGTCACTTTCCACTAAATCAGAGTCACTTTGCACCGTATAAGAGTCACCTTCTACCATATATTGGGACGATTAATATGTGCACACCATACATATCCAATTTGATATCCTTTTACCACCTCTTATTACCACTTTTATAAGAGTCAATTTAGGCCCACATTTTGGCTCTAAACAACCATGTAAGTCACTTTCCACCATATTAGAGTCACTTTACACCATATAAGAGTCACTTTCCACCATATATTGCTACAATTAACATGTGAACATTATAAATATCCAATTTGACATCCTTTTACCACCTATTGGTACTACTTTAATATGAGTCAATTTTGGCCTACATTTTGGCTCTAAACAACTATATAAGTAATTTTACACCATATTCGAGTCACTTTGTACCGTAGAATTGTCAATTTCCCCCATATTCGAGTCACTTTGCACCGTATAAGAGTTATTTTCCACCATATATTGGTACAATTAACATGTGAACATTAGATATATTCAATTTGACAACCTTTTACCACATTTGGTACTACTTTTATACGACTCAATTTTGGGCCACATTTTGGCTCTAATCAACCATGTAAGTCACTTTTGATCATATTAGAGTCATTTTGCACCTTATGAGAGTCACTTGCCACCATAAATTGGTATAATTAACATGTTAACATCATATACATCAAATTTGACATCCTTTTACCACCTCTTGGTACCACTTTTATACGAGTCAATTTAGGCCCATATTTTGGCTCTAAACAGCCATGTAAGCCACTTTCCACCATATTAGAGTCACTTTGCACCGTATAAGAGTCACCTTCCACCATATATTGGTACGATTAACATGTGCACACCATACATACCCAATTTGACATCCTTTTACCACCTCATGGTAACACTTTTATATTAGTCAATTTAGGCCCACGTTTTGGCTCTAAACAACCATGTAAGTCACCTTCCACCATATTAGAGTCACTTTACACCATATTAGAGTCACTTTCCACCATATATTGCTACAATTAACGTGAGAACATTATATATATCCAATTTGACATTCTTTTACCACCTCTTGGTACTACTTTATATGAGTCAATTTTGGACTACATTTTGGCTCTAAACAACTATGTAAGTCACTTTCCACCATATTCGAGTCACTTTGCGTCGTATAAGAGTCACTTTCAACCATTTATTTGTACAATTAACATGTGAACATTATATATATCCAATTCGACATCCTTTTACCACCTTTTGGTACTACTTTTCTACGACTCAATTTTGGGCCACATTGGTTCTGATCAACCATATAAGTCACTTTTGCTCATATTAGAGTGACTTTGCACCTTATAAGAGTCACTTGCCACCATATATTGGTATAATTAACATGTTAACATCATATACATAAAATTTGATATCCTTTGACCACCTCTTGGTATCACTTTTATACGAGTCAATTTAGGCCCATAATTCGGCTATAAACAACCATGTAAGTCACTTTCCACCATATTAGAGTCACTTTTCACCGTATAAGAGTCACCTTCCACCATATATTGGTACGATTAACATGTGCACACCATACATATCCAATTTGATATCCTTTTACCACCTCTTGTTACCACTTTTATACGAGTCAATTTAGGCCCACATTTTGGCTCTAAACAACCATGTAAGTCATTTTCCACCATATTAGAGTCACTTTACACCATATAAAAGTCACTTTCCACCATATATTACTTCAATTAACATGTGAACATTATAAATATCCAATTTGACATCCTTTATCACCTCTTGGTACTACTTTAATATGAGTCAATTTTGGCCTACATTTTGGCTCTAAACAACTATATACGTCAGTTTCCACCACATTCGAGTCACTTTGTACCGTACAATTGTCACTTCCCCCATATTTGAGTCACTTTGCATCGTATAAGAGTCACTTTCCACCATATATTGGTACAATTAACATGTGAACATTAGATATATTCAATTTGACATCCTTTTACCACCTTTTGGTACTACTCTTATACGACTCAATTTTGGGCCACATGTTGGCTCTAATAAACCATGTAAGTCACTTTTAATCATATTAGAGTCATTTTGCACCTTATGAGAGTCACTTGCCACCATATATTGGTATAAATTTACATGGTAACATCATATACATCAAATTTGACATCCTTTTACCACGTCTTGGTACCACTTTTATAGGAGTCAATTTAGGCCCATATTTTGGCTCTCAACAACCATGTAAATCACTTTCCACCAAATTAGAGTCACTTTACACCGTATAAGAGTCACCTTCCACCATATATTGGTACTATTAACATGTGCACACCATACATATCCAATTTGACATACTTTTACCACCTCTTGGTAACACTTTTATACTAGTCAATTTAGGCCCCTGTTTTGGCTCTAAACAACCATGTAAGTCACTTTCCACTATATTAGAGTCACTTTACACCATATAAGAGTCAATTTCCACCATATATTGCTACAATTAACGTGAGGACATTATACATATCCAATTTTACATCCTTTTACCACCTCTTGGTACCACTTCATATGAGTCAATTTTAGACTACATTTTAGCTCTAAACAACTATGTAAGTCACTTTCCACCATATTCGAGTCACTTTGTGCCGTATAATAGTCACTTTCCACCATATATTGGTACAATTAACATGTGAACATTATATATATCCAATTCGACATCCTTTTACCAACTTTTGGTACTACTTTTATACGACTCAATTTTGGGCCACATTTTGGCTCTAATCAACCATGTAAGTCACTTTTGATCATATTAGAGTCACTTTGCACCTTATGAGAGTCACTTGCCACCATATATGTAACACCCCCAAATCCGGGGTCGGGGATCCGGGTTGTCACGAGTTCCATTTCCCTTAATAACACCCAATCTTAATAAACAATCAACTACTCTGTACTGTCACCCCACAATAAACACACACACCACAAGTTATAGTCTCAGAGATGAATATCCAAAAATAACACGAGTCATTTTATTCCAAAATTATATGCCATTACACCTTAAAAGGGTTTCTGAATAAATTTACATTTCTTTGCCATTAATACAATTCGTATAGATACATAAGTCTGGTACATCAGAAGTTGAAAGTCTAGCCTATTGGTAATTTCTACCTCAGCTACAGTGGCATCAACGCTTCCAGAAAACTGTGGAACGTTTCCTAACCGCTTGCGAATTGGAAGCTTGGTCCTGTTCATCTTTTCTATCTGTTATTGTGTGATGAAAGAAGAAAGCAAGGGTGAGCAACAAGCCCACCAAAATAATATGTATAATGATTAACAATATATGAGCATTCTCATAGTACTCATGAAAGTCTTGGTCAAAAAGAAATGAACCAAGTTTGTTATCTTAACGCGACCAAGTCACAAAATATTCAGTATATATATACATATATACTTTTCACAATCTTTGAAATCCTCTGACATGTATAATATACACAGAGTTCCAGTTTACAATTGGATAAAAATATCGTTGCAATGTGATCTCGTATATCTAACCTTGTCTCAACGTTTTTCTGAAAATCTTTGACATGCACAAGATAATCATTTACTAGATATAAGTTTAAAAGATGAAGTTACAAGATACTCCAATATACTTATATCTTTTCCGAATACTACTTGAACTACCACCATTCAAGTTATAATTAGTTCATCGCATATATGAAGCTACAAGGCATAACTTGTATAGAATCAATCATTGAAATATCATTCAAAAGAAATGAAGTTACGAGATACTTCATTCAATGGAAACACCATTTTTAAAACTCGACCCTGCCAACACTCAACAATCGCCCAGCCGTAGCCTTTCTATCGAAGTGCTCTGGGTAGTGTTGCAGAAATATCCAACTGGATGATGAACTCATTACGGGAGTTTTCCGCGCCAGGAAGACCACTTATGATGATCAGTCGCAGTAGTACAACCCCACCATTTTCTACATGTAGAGGAGAACCTGTCGGATTTACTTGTCAACCGAACACTGGACTCCTAAGTAATGGACCGTCTTAGCGGAACTTCCAGGCCATTTGGGCCAATATAATAAGGCTGGGCCGGCGCCACTCAACCACTTACGCCACTCGTAGTTCAGATGAAATCCATGACTCTGAAACGTAAAGCTCGTATCCCCTTTCCCCAAGTAGGAACTTGTTGATACGACTCCACCAAGAAGTCGCATCTAGTTGGAAAGAAAAACTCACCGATATTTCCCAGGCGATGCCTGTTAATGGATTAACTTATTCCAAGAATTTTACTTCCCGAGTGTTGGGTAAGTAATCAAAAACTCTTTTATCAAAACAGCAACCTTTTTGCGAATATAAGAATACATCACGGAGCCGGATCCCTCAGATTTTTGAGCGAGTATTTAAATCCCCTTCGAAAGGAAGATCTTAAATTTGAAAACGAGTTTTGGGATCCGCTTTAACTTTTAAAATCATTTTGAAGACTCGAAAACATTTTTAAGAATGTTTGGAGTAATGCTGATTTAATAAAATAAATCAGTCCCGATATATTAGAAAATATCTGAATATTATTATTTAAATAATATTCACACAAGGATAATCCTTATAAAAATAATTGAAGTAGAAGTTTTAAAACTTATACTTGAAATGAATAATAAATAACCAAAGATATACTTATACGAAAGTACGATCTTTATTTGAATAATCGAAAATAAGTTTGATTATCGAAACATTATTATTTAATAAAATAAAGAATATTATTTAATAAAAGAAGCGGAGTCATAAGTCCTCGAATGAATATTCAAAATAATATTCATTTAACAAAATAAGCGGAGTCATAAGTCCTCGAATAAATATTCAAAATAATATTCATTTAATAAAATAAGCGGAGTCATAAGTCCTCGAATGAATATTCAAAATAATACTCAGTAAATAAAATAAAGTTATCGAATAAACCTTAGTCGATTAATAGTTTTGAAAACTATATCTATATATATATATATATATATATATAAATAAATATATATATATATATTATACTCGGGAACATCGACTCCCGGTTTAGAAAATGTTCACCTTTGGGTCCCCTATACTAAGGGTATACGCAACTACTGCTTATCTCTAGCATAGGTATTATGCAACTTATAAGCATTTGAAGCAACAATTAGATATCAAGATTACGAAACAGACATGCATATATACCATATCAGCATGCTCCAATATATCGCAAAATTTGCTAATAACAATCATGCACTTATCACAAGATAATGCATATACATATATTTACATCACAACAACAGTATAACGGGTAGAAAACTTGCCTGAGTGCTCCCGGATAGACTTAAGCTTAGAGTGGGTCCGATAACCTATGAACAACAACATAAGTCGGAATTAAACCTCGATCGCTTAAGAAACTAGACTTTAACCATTTAGAGTCCTAACGTTCGCTTTCGCGCTTAACGATTCACTTAAGTCGCTCGAGTACCCTCGGCTCCAGCATTTTTAATAAATTTACCATTAAGAATTTTAAAGCAATTCTTTCGCGAGTACCTTACCAACTGCCTAATGCACTTTACATAAATGTTTCATACCCCAATTAGTCATTTAAGGTCCTTAACCAAGGTTTCAAAGTAAGGCGAGGGGTAATGATTCGTTCGCGAAACGCCGTTAATTAAAACGGTCGTTTCTCCTAAACCGTACATCGGATTCAAACGAACCACATATCAAAACGAAGCTCGTAACATGAACTATCTAAACATGGCAATGGTCAAAACCTAGCAGTGAGTTCACGGGTCCTAATGTTAAGAACAAAAACAGTCTAAAGTAAATCGGACATTACGACGGCTATGTTTACGCGATTTCCCAAAATTTTACCAAACCAATTCAACACCAAACCATCACCAATAAATCCCAATACAACCATATGACAATATCACTCATCAACCACTTTAAACCATTTAAACCAAGCCCAAATCATACCATGAATCATCAAGAACAACTAGTGCTACTCTTAACTCCCAAAATCAACAAAAACACTTAGCAACTAAGATCTCAACATGACAAAACAACTACTACACTTAATCTATCATTCCATCATCATAATCATTTATACCAAACAACTTAATGCTAAGATAATTTAGAGTTATACCTTCCTTGAAGCTTTTAATCAATGAAAGATCCTTGGAATGCCTACGGAAGCCTTGATCTATGCTTAAGCTACCTTGAACTTTCATAAAAATCAAGAAAACCAAAGTTATTTCTTGAAGGTTACTATTCACCATCTTATTCCTTGATTTATTGGAAGAGATTGTGAAGGAATTAGAAGCTTAAACTTATAGGATATCCATATCTATGTACAAGGAACCTTAGATAATTACCTCACTAATTAACAAGGCTTGGATCTTGAATTTTGGAATTTTCCCCTTAGAAAAAGAAGAAAAGTCGAGAGCTCTTCTTGAAAATGGAAGTGTTTTGTGTTTTTTGATTTGTTTGCTTGGTTGCTAGCTTTTGTTTTTGATTAATTACCTTTTTACCCATGAAAAAATGTGTGGTTATTAATCAACCACACCTCCTTCCCTTATATCATGCTTATGTCACCTTTCCTATGTCATCTTGTTACACTTGACTTCCTCTTGTTGGTGTGATGACATCATCATCCACTAACCCCTTGATTAACTCCTAATTACTTGGCTAATGACCGCTGATCTGTTATGCGGTTCGCTTAACTTTCATTTTCGTTTATCGTTTGAGGGATCATACCCGGGATCTTATTACTTAGGTTTCCTTAACCTTTCTCAATACATTATATTCCTTTTATGATCCTCTCTTATAATCCTTGAATTTAAATCCTTTTTATTATGTTACCTTATACTCAATTCTTTCTGTATCTGGTAGATTTCCGGGAAAAATCAAAGTGTTCGGATTTCGATTCTGACGATCTTTACATACACTTATATACCACATAGAGTACTAATAATATCCCAGAAGATCAATAAAAGAACCCCTACATAGTGTGGCATGAAAAGTTTTCTTATTCAGCATAATCAGCAAAAAGCACTATTCATAAGGGTTTCAAAAATTCCAAAATTTGGGGTTATTACAGTCTCCCCTCCTTAAAAGGATTCCGTCCCCGAATCAGATAGAAAATGAATAGGGATACTTTCTTAGCATTGCACTTTCTAACTCTCAAGTAAATTTTCCCACATTGCGGTTCTACCACCAACTCTGACTAGTTTGATAACCCTTCTCCTAAGCACTTGTTCCTTTTCAATCCATAACCCTTCCTAGTTGCTCCATATAAGTTACGTTTGGTTACATGTCTAGGCGCTCATATGCTCCTATTTATCTGGCATCCGAATTACACTTCCTTAACATTGATACGTGAAACACGTTATGACCTGCTACATGCTCGGGGGTAGGGCTAGCTCATATGCTATCTTCCCAATACGTCTTAATATATCCAAGGGTCCAACAATTCGTGGACTTAAACTTTCCTTTCTTTCCAACCCTCATCAATTCCTTTTTAAGGGAATACTTTTAACAATACAAGGTTCCCTCCTTCATACTCTTTGTCCTTTCATTGTCAAATCAGCATACTTCTTATGTCCATCTTGGGCTACTCCCAGCCGTCCTCTGATTAGATCTATTATATTCTAGGTCCTTTGGACTACTGCGGGTCCGAGCATCTTGCGCTCTACAACTTCATCCTAACATAAGGGAGATCGACATTGTCTTCCCTCAAGGATCTCATAAGGCGATACCTCGATACTGACATACGATTGATTATCGTGAGATAACTTAATCCGCGTTAAGTGATCATTCCAAATTCTTTCAAGTCTATTGCACAGACTCTCATTATAGCTTTTAGCATTAGAGCTTTTGCTTCTCAATACCCATTCTTTTCCAGTTCGTAATCGCTACTACCTTCCGTTCCTAATATTATACTGGTTATACTTTTGTTCGTTAGCGTTCTATAACCTTTTAATAACCACATCAACCTTAGTATCACGAATGTGTTTCCATTCCGAATACCACCACAACTTTACTCCTCCTTTTTCAGTTGTTTCTATTTTCCAAAGTTTTGATCAATCATATAGAAGTAAAGGAATTTGTTGAGAGATCACTATGATCATGAACACTTGTTCATTGCATAGTTAGTACAGAAGGTGGCCAGCCTTTAGTACTTGACAAGCAATTAAACAACATGTGGTATCCTACTAGGCTTCTATCACACAGATAGATAGTCATTCGGCAATACCTCCCCCTCTGAAAGGGTTTTTCTTCTCAGCTTACATGAAATGAAAAGAAGAGAAAAGAACGAACGGAAGAGAATTGTATATATATATAAAATATACTGCCACAAAATATCTGGCTTGGAATCTACCTCTGAACTATAGATGTTTAACATAGGAGAACAAAACATATATGTATATAATCCACATCAAGTATAATAGCATCGCATTTCATATACTTAAATATTTACTATTCCATCCATCATTCTATGGACCCATGCTCTTCCTCGAGCTTATACACAATCACCATTGAAACTCCTTCGACATCGAAAATTGAATCTGGGATCTCATTCTAGACATCATCGTTACTAGAATTATATGCTTGCACTGCAACCTTCCTCGTATAGTAATACGACTCTCTATTGATAAGAAGGAATAAATATTCAATAGGTAAATAATCGACCTAGTTTTTTTTTCTATCAAAGATAACTTATACATCACCACAACCCTATTAGTGGTACTTAATTTCAACATCCATTCCAATACAACTCTCACGGTTGTAATCAGCTCATTACTCGTAGAATCATTGCTACAATACTATGGTCCACCACTGACCTACTGTTGTCATTCACTTTCCATGAAATTTTAATATCTAACCATACGGAGTCCATACATGTCGTATAGAATTCTTCTAAGGAGTTAACATAATCACCATTCATAATTCATGAAGAACACTCCAAATTCTGACGTACTTTCATGATATCAAGCAGATAAAATTGCAGAAAAGTTTCAATCAAAGCAACGATAGCAGGTTAATACCATTCTTAATCATACGCCCTAAATAGAAGACTTAACTCAAAGGTTCGTCTAGTCCTTTTTGAAACATGGTCCTGGCTTATCTCAAGATAGTACCTTCTGAGATAGATAGCCTGCTCATGTCAATTACACGAATTAAACATTTACCAACTACTATTACGGTTGGGTATTGCACAGTCATCAGAAGGAATGTCAATCTTCCAAACCATAATACAACCTTCACAGCTTTAACCATCATCACTGTATTCCTTTGGCACAAGCGCCTATAATTGTCCTCTTAAACTTAAAGTGTTGGCCACCTCTTTGTCCTTTCCTGATAGTAAAATTTCCTTACAATCATGTCCTTTTAACCACCTCAAACTAAATTTTCTACCTCACTTCAATCACTACTTGTGTGAAGATATTTTCCTTAAAATCTGATGAGTAAAAAAAATTTCACCATTTTTCCATAAGTTATTGCCTCAGTCTTTAGAGGTTAATCACTGTCACGACTGACTCTCAATCATACTTAGAACATCTTTTATCTTAGGCCCTAATTTCCCTGAACAATTTCGACCTTTACTGGTTCGATCCATACTTTCTCGTGGTTTAACACGTGCCCCACTTGGCATCATTATAATTACGTCATATTTCCTTTATCAACATTTCTATTCTTGAGAAATTTGAATATTACCTTTCTCCTTGTAAAACCTCTAAGGTTATCCTTGAATCGTTCCTCCTGTATTCCATAGATACAGGGCATATCAAGATACCCTTTATTAATACCAGAATCATTGTCTATATATTTCTGAAAAATTTCTCCACTGATCCTTAAAGGTTGTTATTACCTTAATCCTTTCCAATTCATACTGTCAAAACTCATACTATCCCTATTAAGGGTGAAATGCCAATCCTTTATGCATTCCCTAGGATTCATTTTAAGTTACCGGTGTTTTATCCTTAATTCCACCTTTAAAAAGGTACATGCATCCTTCCATGGATAAATCAAGTCATATATCTCTGATAAGGGTGTCTTATTCCATCACTCCCTCCTCGATAGTATATGCCTAATTTGGTAACGATAACAAGGATGTTCTGGAAGATATTGGTCGTGTTCAACGTGAACTTCTTCTTAATAATTCCTTATTTACTTTAGTTGTTTATCTCAACAGTCATCTCAATGTTGGGATATCTTTCATACCTGGCGTCTCCCTTTCTGGGTATCAAGCCACCGGTCTTACACTTCACATTCTTGAAGGTCACTTCCTTCATCCAATGTTCCTAATTTCTTACTTCCTTGTCTCCTCAGTCTATCCGCGTCTCATTATTTATCCTTCGAACTATCTCAAGGTTTCCTCGAATCCTCCCAACTTACAGGGGATAAAATATATGTATCTCTTATACCTTCAACCATCAATTTCACTCATGGTGAATCACCCTCATCCTGACGATTACATACTTTTCTATTTATATTGTTACGAGTCTTTAGGGTTTCCTCATACCCAACTTCCTTATTATTCCTCAAACTCTATTGCCTTTATATTCCTTTCCACTTCAGTTTCTTTTTATTTTCCTTTCTCTTATCATTATTTCATGAACCAACACAACATAAGCATTGATTTCAAATATCCCGTCATTCTGGATTCGTGTCCTCAGAACGAATCTTGACAACTTTTACAACTTAGATTCATAATTCATCATACTCGTCCGCCTTTGTTCTGGCTCTAAAGCTTTTACACTATCTCTATAACCTTGGGAAGTACTTTCCTGAAAACAATTGACTGAACTTTAATCAGTTTATTGTAACCTCTTGCTCCGTGCTTTTCATGGTCTTTCACCAGTGGGTGGTCTCTCTCTTAGGAGGGTAAGTGACAAAAACAGTCTTTTGTGATTCGTCAATCATTTAGAATCTCAAATGATTCCTGTATTTCCTTTAGCCAGGCTCTTGCCTCGACTGGGTCAACCTGTTCCGTGGATCTCTGAGAGCTTAGCGACTTAAAGGTCATGAAAGAATTTCCTACCGCATTGTTTCCTCAAGGTGGTGGTTGGGAATAAAAGTCTAAGTTCTTTTTAGACAGGTCCATGAATTGCCGTATAGGAGTACCGTCTCGGGTCTCCTTTCCTTACTCGACTTTCTGTTTCCTTAGTATGAAATGTTTCATCCTTCTCCCATACTTGGGGTTATCTTATACGTTAAAATCCTCATTTTCCACTCCATTATGTTATGGGTTCCTTCTATCTTGATGTCAACCTCCCTGACTATCACGTTCAGGGTTTGCTCTAAATCTTATTCCTCAAACTAGCTTTCATCTAAGATCTCATCTTTAAGCTCTTGAACATTTGGAACCCAAATTCTGTAGGAATACATCATTATTCCCTTATCATCTTTCTCGGTATTAATCTTTTATCTAAGTGTTGGCTCTCTGCCTTCATTCATCACTTTTTCTGGCATAATATGTTCTTTTCCGATAAGTCGAACTGTATTACAATCTCAAACAGCTTTTCGGTACCGGCTCCGGTTACCTTCACTTCTATTTCCATTTTCTCAAAATCTCTTATAAACTCTCCCAAGGACATTATCATCTTGAGTCTCTCCTTTTTTCTAAGGGCATCAGCCACAACATTGGCTTTCCCCGAATGATAAAGAATCTCCCAATCATAATTCTTGATTAGCTCTAACCGCCTCCTTTGGCGTATGTTGAGCTCTTTCTACGGGAAAATGTACTAGAGCACTTATGGCTTAGGTAAATCTCGCACTTCTCTCCATACAAGTAGTGCCTCCAATATTTAGGGCAAAACTATTGCCATGAGCCCAAGCTCATGGGTGAGGATATCGAATTTGTATATTCCCTCAATTGTCTTGACGCGTACGCGATTACCTTGTTGCGCTGTATAAGAAGCACCCTAATTCCTTATGCGAAGCGTCACTACACATCACAAAATCTCCTTTTCCATCCGGCAACGCCATCATAGGGGCCGCCACCAATCTTTGCTTCAGTTCTTAAAAGCTGTTCTCACATTTCTCTGTCCATTAGAACTTCTCAGTCTCACGAGTAAGCCGCGTTAAAGGGGCTACTATCTTTACAACTTGAACGAACCTCTGGTAGTGAGCGGCCAATCCTACCTCTGGTAGTTTCCCTAACCATGGTCATCAATTCCTCAGTGGTCCTTTATTCAATCTTGTCAGGATCCTCCACGGGATCCTCCTCAGCCACAATCCCTTCTAGGACAACATCCTCAATATGAACATCATCCGGTCATGCATTAGGATGCTCTATCGGATCCACAATCCGATCTTCAATTAGTAATAAAACTTCATCGCGTTGTTGCTCCTCAACCTCAGGGTTCGGAGTCCCGCTACCATATATGATAACGAACTATACTTCTATCACGATATTTATAAGGGTTGCCATAAGGGTTTTAACTGTCAGTACTACGTTAGGTAGTCCGACTATGAACTTGGCAAAAGTTCTTATTATCTTAGTGAACTTATTATCTTAACGTCACATCATCTCTATGGTTTATAACGCTTGGCTCTGATACCATTTCTGTAACACCCCCAAATCCGGGGTCGGGGATCCGGGTTGTCACGAGTTCCATTTCCCTTAATAACACCCAATCTTAATAAACAATCAACTACTATGTACTGTGACCCCATAATAAACACACACACCACAGGTTATAGTCTCAGAGATGAATATCCAAAAATAACACGAGTCATTTTATTCCAAAATTATATGCCATTACACCTTAAAAGGGTCTCTGAATAAATTTACATTTCTTTGCCATTATTACAATTTGTATAGATACATAAGTCTGGCACATCAGAAGTTGAAAGTCTAGCCTATTGGTAATTTCTACCTCAGCTACAGCGGCATCAACGCTTCCAGAAAATTGCGGAACGTTTCCTAACCGCTTGCGAATTGGAAGCTTGGTCCTGTTCATCTTTTCTATCTGTTGTTGTGTGATGTAAGAAGAAAGCAAGGGTGAGCAACAAGCCCACCAAAATAATATGTATAATGATTAACAATATATGAGCATTCTCATAGTACTCATGAAAGTCTTGGTCAAAAAGAAATGAACCAAGTTTGTTATCTTAACGCGACCAAGTCGCAAAATATTCAGTATATATATACATATATACTTTTCATAATCTTTGAAATCCTCTGACATGTATAATATACACAGAGTTCCAGTTTACAACTGGATAAAAATATCGTTGCAAGGTGATCTCGTATATCTAACCTTGTCTCAACGTTTTTCTGAAAATCTTTGACATGCACAAGATAATCATTTACTAGATATAAGTTTAAAAGATGAAGTTACAAGATACTCCAATATACTTATATCTTTTCCGAATACTACTTGAACTACCACAATTCAAGTTATAATTAGTTCATCGCATATATGAAGCTACAAGGCATAACTTGTATAGAATCAATCATTGAAATATCATTCAAAAGAAATGAAGTTACGAGATACTTCATTCAATGAAAACACCATTTTGAAAACTCGACCCTGCCAACACTCAACAATCGCCCAGCCGTAGCCTTTCTATCGAAGTGCTCTGGGTAGTGTTGCAGAAATATCCAACTGGATGATGAACTCATTACGGGAGTTTGCCGCGCCAGGAAGACCACTTACGATGATCAGTCGCAGTAGTACAACCCCACCATTTTCTACATGTAGAGGAGAACCTGTCGGATTTGTTGGGAACCACGGACTTAGGGTGTTACTACGTTTTACGATAAAGATTACGAAAAGAGGATTACCTTGTTAATGGTTGATTCCACGCTCTTCTATTGTATTCCCAAATTCCCTTGAGCGAAGTGTGGCCTCCGTCTTCTCAAGTTATCCTCTCTTCTTGCTCCTTGGTGGCTACAATATGTTTTCACACAATTGCCAAGCAAGAAGAGAATAAGAATATATATAGTCTAATTACATCTTGAGCCTAGCCCAATGTAATTAAATATTAATTCAATCCACTAAAGAATTAATATTTGCACTACCTTTTCTAATGCCGTAATTTAATTAATTCGGTTCCAATATTATTTGCTTATTAAATTCCCCATGTTTAAAATATCATATGTCCATTAATTAAATAAATTACTAAAAATTTATTTAATTAATATCTTTTATCCTTGATCATCCACTCAACCTTTATTTAATTATGCCAGAATAAATTCCACCTGCAGGGTTTCACATAATTAAATCTTTTTGAGCTTTCAAGGGGACATCATTAACCCGAATATTATCAGGACATGGATTCCTTCAATAAATAATATCCACCATGTATATAATTCCATCACCCAAAATATAATGATATAATTCAAAAGAATTATTTCATATATAAATCAAAGCATGTAAATAATATACACGTGTCAATTACTATTTTCGGATTAAGAACCTAAGCATTAATAATAACATAGAATCTTAGTTCTCCTTCTTAATCAGTATTAAGGGAACAATTCTAAATTTGATCCTGTTCAATATACATAAAGTATACTAGCATTATTTATTAGTCAATATAAACTAATCTAAATAATACTATAGCCATACCAGTGGATTGTCCAACACCACCTGTGCTGTGAACCTTATTATATTATATAACCGTATTTAACAATCTAATATTCTGTATTCCATTTGATACTAGATTGTTCACAATATATAATATTAGACAACATGTAAACATTCAAATGATTCTCAAATAAACTGGCCAGAAATAAATGTACATACTTCAAATAAATATTTTCAGTATACACTAACAATCTCCCACTTATACTCAAAATATTCTATGTGTACATCAGTGTTTATTTAATCCACTATTACATAAAAATCTATGTGTCCATCCATCTGACTCCTATCGCTTCCACATGCTTGTCAAAAACCTTGGTTGGCAAGCTCTTTGTGAAAGGATCTGCTAGGTTGTCTTCTAATGATATGTGAGCCACAACTATATCCCCTCGCTTTACGATTCCTCGTATGAGATGATACTTACGTTCAATATGTTTAGCTGCTTTGTGGTCTCGCGGTTCCTTTGAATTTGCCACAGCACCAGTGTTATCACAATAAACCGTCAAGCTCCTAGGCAAATTAGGTACCACATCTAAGTCCAAAAGGAAGTTCCTGAACCATACAGCCTCCTTGGCAGCCTCAGAGGCCGCCACGTACTCGGCCTCCATGGTGGAATCTGCAATGCATTTCTGCTTTATACTCCTCCATATAACGGCTCCACCTCCCAAAGTAAAAACATATCCCGAGGTTGATTTCCTCTTATCCCTATCTGATTGGAAATCTGAATCAGTATATCCCAAAGGAAATAGATCTGAGGCCTTGTAAATTAACATATACTCCTTAGTCCTTATCAGGTACTTGAGTATAGTTTTTAATGCACTCCAATGTTCCTGACTTGGGTTCGACTGATATCTACTAACCATGCCTACAGCAAAGCAGATGTCGGGCCTCGTACATAACATAGCATACATTAAGCTTCCAGATGCTGAAGCATAAGGAACTGCTTTCATGTTCTCTATATCCTTAGGTGTCGAAGGACACTGCTTCTTAGATAGAGCAACTCCATGCTTAAAAGGTAAAAAACCTTTCTTGGAGTTCTGCATGTTAAAACGAGCTAATACTTCATCAATGTAGGGCTCTTGAGATAAAGCCAACATCCTTTTCTTGCGATCCCTTATAACTTTGATCCCAAGGATGTATGCCGCTTCACCTAAGTCCTTCATGTCAAATTGTTTGAACAACCATGCCTTTACTGACGACAACATCTCAACATTGTTTCCAATGAGTAAAATATCATCTACATATAGTACTAGAAAAACCACTGCATTACCTTCACTTCTCTTATACACGCACGATTTGCTTGGACTTTGATCAAATCTATATGACTGGACTGCCTGATCAAAATGAATATTCCAGTCTCTAGAAGCTTGTTTAAGTCCATAAATAGACCTCTTAAGCTTACATACCAGATGCTCTTGGCCTTCCTTAATGAATCCTTTTGGTTGCTGCATATAGATGGTTTCTTCAAGACTTCTATTAAGAAAAGATGTCTTGACATCCATTTGCCAAATCTCATAATCGAGATGAGCTGCTATAGATAAAAGAATACGGATTGACTTAAGCATGACTACCGGTGAAAATGTTTCCTCATAATCGGTACCTTCTTTCTGAGTATACCCTTTCGCAACAAGTCTTGTTTTCCAGGCTTTCACCTTTTTATCTAATCCCCTCTTTTTCTTGTAGATCCACTTACATCCAATAGGTTTTATACCTTTGGGTGGTTCCACGAGCTCCCAGACCTGATTAGAATACATTGATTCTATCTCAGATTCCATCGCCTTTTGCCAAAGATCTGCATCTTTGTCTTGTACTGCCTCTTCGTATGTACGGGGATCATCATCATGTTCACCAGGGACCAAGTCTGAAGACTCTCCCAAAAACATGAATCTATCAGGCTGTTGAACAACCCTCCCACTACGACGAGGCACTGGTGCGGTATTAGTGACAGGTTGTACATTATGTTGTGGTTGTTCTACTTGTACTATAGCTTCATGGGTATTATTTGTCCCTCCCACTAGTTCCTCTAAAACGGCACTACTCATGGGTTTGTGATTCATTATATATTCCTCCTCTAAGAATCTTACATTGATGCTAACAAGGACATCCCGATTCTTCGGACTATAAAATAAATATCCTTTCGTTCCCATGGGGTAGCCTATAAACAACCTTACTTCTGTACGAGATTCTAACTTAGTCGCGTTCTTGTTCACCACATGTGCTGGACAACCCCATATTCGAATATGTCTTAGACTCGGTTTATCCCCGGTCCATAATTCTAAGGGGGTTTTAGGAACCAACTTAGAAGGTACTAAGTTCAGAAGATAAGTTGCTGTCTTTAAGGCATGTCCCCAAAATGACTTGGGTAAATCCGAATAACTCATCATCGATCTAACACTCTCTAAAAGAGTCTGGTTCCTTCTCTTTGCTACACCGTTCTGCTGGGGTGTGCCTGGTGCAGTTAACTGGGATTCTATCCTATTTTATGATAAAAATTCCCTAAATTCTCCAAGCAATTATTCGCCACCATGATCTGATCGTAGTGACTTGATACTTTTATTAAGTCGCTTCTCTGTTTTAGCTTTGTACTCTTTGAACTTATCAAAGCACTCAGACTTACGGTGCAACAAATAAACGTACCCATATCTAGAATAATCATCAATAAAAGTGACAAAATATTCATAACCACCTCTTGCTTGGATATTCATGGGTCCACATAAATCAGAGTGAACCAATTCTAACAGTTGTTTGGCTCTATTCCCTTTTGCCTTGAAAGGCCTATTAGTCATTTTACCTTCCAAGCAGGATTCACAAACTGGAAATGGCTCCACTGCCAATGAGCTTAAAGGCCCGTCTACTACCAGTCTTTGAATCCTCCTCAAGTTAATATGACCTAATCTCAAGTGCCAAAGATATGTTTGGTTCAAACTAGAAGGTTCCTTTCTTTTAGTAGAGTTAGAAGATGTGTTGTTCAATTCCCTAAATTGCAGTTGCAGTGCAGGTTCACTAGGATTAATTATATATAAATTGTCTTGCAATGTACCAGAACATATAATTCGTTTATTCATCATAATAGAAACATTACGATCCAAACAAACATTATAACCATCCAAAGCAAGTTTAGAAACCGAAATTAAATTCCTTCTAAAAGAAAGTACATAAAGACAATTGTTCAAAACCAAAATCCTATCAGAACCAAAAGATAAATGAATAACTCCTACTGCAACTACTGCTACTTTCGTAGCATCTCCCATGAACACGTATATCTCACCATTTCTAAGCATTCTGGATAGTTGGAACCCCTGCATAGAATTACAAACATGATCAGTGGCTCCTGTATCTACACACCAAGTGCTCGTAGATATAGCCGCTATAAATGTTTCTGTAACTAGAGAAAGAGACATACCAGTATTGTTTGTCTTCTTAGGAAGAGGACAATCCTGTTTCCAGTGACCTGACTATTTGCATCTGAAGCACTTTCCCTTAGGCTTTTTCACACCACCCTAAACTCCCACTGCCTTCACAGCTTTCTGTGTCTGAGCCTTTTTCTTCTTCTTAATACCTTTCGGCTTAGAGGAAGAACCTTTCTCAGCCACATTCACTTGAACACTCTGCCAAAATAATCCTTCAGCTGCCTGAAGTTCTGTCAGCAGTTCCGCGAGACTATATTGCCTCTTGTTCATGTTGTAATTCAAGCGGAACTGCTCAAAACTCTTGGACAAGCTCATAAGGATAATGTCAATCTGGGTTTCCCCGTCAAGTTCAGCACCAAGGATCTCTATCTCATTTAAATGTGACATCATCTTGAGAACATGATCCCTTACAGGTGTGCCTTCAGCCATCTGAGTGTTCATTAAAGCCTTCATGGCTACTTGCCTAGCAGCCCTATTCAGATCTCCAAAAAGTTCCTTGAGATTAAAGAGCATATCCGAAGCAGTGGCTATAGACTGATGCTGATGCTACAAAACACCCGATATTGCTGCCAGAATGTAACATCGCGATATCTCATCAGCCTTAATCCACCGTTTATAATACTCTTTCTCATCTTCAGGAGCATCAGCAGCAGGCTGTTCAGGCTTGGGTTCATAAGTGCAAAACTTGTACTCCTCAGCAGTCAACACAATGTCCAAATTTCGTTTCCATTCAATATAGTTAGGTCCGGTAAGTTTGTTATCCTTAAGTATGGTGAATAGTGGATTAAAGCCCATTTTATCCTGAGAATCATGCATAAAAACATCACATAAATAAGGGTGCATTAATTATTAAGATCTAAATTATTAAAATTTAATGCACTAACATCTAAACACCATAAGCTTCTGGTACGCCACGATGTGTGACATGTATACCACCTAATTTTGTTTAAATGTTACTTCGGTCCTATTACTAAACAATATGCCACGTTGGGGTGGACTATATTATTTTTCATAGCTAAGTGTATACCATCATCAAATCTTAAATTATTCGAAATCTATGGAACTTGGTACGCCACGATGGGTGGCGTGTATACCTTCCAATATTCGTAATTTTGCCTTGAATAGAATACTTCAATTCAATATTCATCAATGGTTTGATTTCCAGGTAGTGGAGGAGTCACATCGGTCTCGCTTAAAACCCACAGCCTTACAAGTTCGATGAACCCGTTTTTGACAAAATCGCCCCAAATCAGAAATAAAGAAAATCCGTATTTATTCCTTTCAAAATTTATTAATTTAAGAACTTTGTTCTAGTAATTTCTATAACATTCTAGACACCATAAATTACTTGCCACGATGGGTGACGTATGTATAATTTATATTCGTCTTTATGTTAAATTACCTACAACCAATAATGGAGACCATGGGATTTAATTTCATATTAATTCCCTCTCCCACTTAGAATTTTTTTATTAAAATTGAGGAATTTTAAAATTAAATGGGGCCCTATGTTGTTATAATTATGTCTAATCATGCATTCAAAATACACACATAATTTTAGCAACATATAACATTTAATTAAAGCAATAAATAAAATTTATGTCCATGTCGTCCTAATTAAGTTAAACATGCAATTTTATAAGAATTACACACATAATTAACGACACACATAATCAATAAATTAAAGCAATAATTAAAATTTAATGGAAAAAATTAAAATAAATTTTCCACTATTATGGCCCTTGAAAAAAAAATCCAGCTCTCAAAAAAAAATCTGCCCCAAGCGCGCCCCGACGCCCCCAGCAGCCCCAGCAGCCCCAGCAGCCCCAGCAGCCCCAGCGGCCCCAGCAGCCCCAGCTGCCGCAGCGGCCGCAGCGCGCGCCTGTTGCTTTTCTGTGAGTTTTGTTTTGATTTTGTTCGATCCAAACATCAACAGAAGCCCCTTGTAATCGTACAGCGGAACAAAAAACTACCAGAATTGATTTCCGATCGCACATAACTATTACAAAATACCCGGAACAATTACAAAAAAAATAGATCTAATACAAAACTAATTTTGTAAAATCTATTCTAACACGATCAACCCTCGTGTAAATTACAACCACGATTAAACCACGTGGAAACCAAAACAAAAATTAACCACGATTAAACCACGTGGGATCCAAACACATAATTAAAATATACATGACCATAATAGTGGATTAACAACCTGCATCAAAAACAATACAAGAAAAACACTATATACAGTAACAGGATACCAATTACGACATGGACATTATATCATAAAACATAGAACCCATTACCAGGCTCTTGATACCATTTGTTGGGAACCACGGACTTAGGGTGTTACTACGTTTTACGATAAAGATTACGAAAAGAGGATTACCTTGTTAATGGTTGATTTCACGCTCTTCTATTGTATTCCCAAATTCCCTTGAGCGAAGTGTGGCCTCCGTCTTCTCAAGTTATCCTCTCTTCTTGCTCCTTGGTGGCTACAATATGTTTTCACACAATTGCCAAGCAAGAAGAGAATAAGAATATATATAGGCTACAATAGGGACCATGGATAATTAGGTTGGGCCTTCTAATTACATCTTGAGCCTAGCCCAATGTAATTAAATATTAATTCAATCCACTAAAGAATTAATATTTGCACTACCTTTCCTAATACCGTAATTTAATTAATTCGGTTCCAATATTATTTGCTTATTAAATTCCCCATATTTAAAATATCATATGTCCATTAATTAAATAAATTACTGATAATTTATTTAATTAATATCTTTTATCCTTGATCATCCACTCAACCTTTATTTAATTATGCCAGAATATATTCCACCTGCAGGGTTTCACATAATTAAATCTTTTTGAGCTTTCAAGGGGATATCATTAACCCGAATATTATCAGGACATGGATTCCTTCAATAAATAATATCCACCATGTATATAATTCCATCACCCAAAATATAATAATATAATTCAAAAGAATTATTTCATATATAAATCAAAGCATGTAAATAATATACACGTGTCAATTACTATTTCCGGATTAAGAACCTAAGCATTAATAATAACATAGAATCTTAGTTCTCCTTCTTAATCAGTATTAAGGGAACAATTCTAAATTTGATCCTGTTCAATATACACAAAGTATACTAGCATTATTTATTAGTCAATATAAACTAATCTAAATAATACTACAGCCATACCAGTAGATTGTCCAACACCACCTGTGTTGTGAACCTTATTATATTATATAACCGTATTTAACAATCTAATATTATGTATTCCATTTGATACTAGATTGTTCACAATATATAATATTAGACAACATGTAAACATTCAAATGATTCTCAAATAAAATGGCCAGAAATAAATTTACATACTTCAAATAAATATTTTCAGTATACACTAACAGGATTTACTTGTCAACCGAACACTGGACTCCTAAGTAATGGACCGTCTTAGCGGAACTTCCAGGCCATTTGAGCCAATATAATAAGGTTGGGCCGGCGCCACTCGACCACTTACGCCACTCATAGTTCAGATGAAATCCATGACTCTGAAACGTAAAGCTCGTATCCCCTTTCCCCAAGTAGGAACTTGTTGATACGACTCCACCAAGAAGTCGCATCTAGTTGGAAAGAAAAACTCACCGATATTTCCCAGGCGATGCATGTTAATGGATTAACTTATTCCAAGAATTTTACTTCCCGAGTGTTGGGTAAGTAATCAAAAACTCTTTTATCAAAACAGCAACCTTTTTGCGAATATAAGAATACATCACGGAGCCGGATCCCTCAGATTTTTGAGCGAGTATTTAAATCCCCTTCGAAAGGAAGATCTTAAATTTGAAAACGAGTTTTGGGATCCGCTCTAACTTTTAAAATCATTTTGAAGACTCGAAAACATTTTTAAGAATGTTTGGAGTAATGCTAATTTAATAAAATAAATCAATCCCGATATATTAGAAAATATCTGAATATTATTATTTAAATAATATTCACACAAGGATAATCCTTATAAAAATAATTGAAGTAGAAGTTTTAAAACTTATACTTGAAATGAATAATAAATAACCAAAGATATACTTATACGAAAGTACGATCTTTATTTGAATAATCGAAAATAAGTTTGATTATCGAAACATTATTATTTAATAAAATAAAGAATATTATTTAATAAAAGAAGCGGAGTCATAAGTCCTCGAATGAATATTCAAAATAATATTCATTTAACAAAATAAGCGGAGTCATAAGTCCTCCAATGAATATTCAAAATAATATTCATTTAATAAAATAAGCGGAGTCATAAGTCCTCGAATGAATATTCAAAATAATACTCAGTAAATAAAATAAAGTTATCGAATAAACCTTAGTCGATTAATAGTTTTGAAAACTATATCTATATATATATATAAATAAATATATATATATTATACTCGGGAACATCGACTCCCGGTTTAGAAAATGTTCACCTTTGGGTCCCCTATACTAAGGGTATACGCAACTACTGCTTATCTCTAGCATAGGTATTATGCAACTTATAAGCATTTGAAGCAACAATTAGATATCAAGATTACGAAACAGACATGCATATATACCATATCAGCATGCTCCAATATATCGCAAAATTTGCTAATAACAATCATGCACTTATTACATGATAATGCATATACATATATTTACATCACAACAACAGTATAACGGGTAGAAAACTTGCCTGAGTGCTCCCGGATAGACTTAAGCTTAGAGTGGGTCCGATAACCTATGAACAACAACATAAGTCGGAATTAAACCTCGATCGCTTAAGAAACTAGACTTTAACCATTTAGAGTCCTAACGTTCGCTTTCGCGCTTAACGATTCACTTAAGTCGCTCGAGTACCCTCGGCTCCAGTATTTTTAATAAATTTACCATTAAGAATTTTAAAGCAATTCTTTCGCGAGTACCTTACCAACTGCCTAATCCACTTTACATAAATGTTTCATACCCCAATTAGTCATTTAAGGTCCTTAACCAAGGTTTCAAAGTAAGGCGAGGGGTAATGGTTCGTTCGCGAAACGCCGTTACTTAAAACGGTCGTTTCTCCTAAACCGTACATCGGATTCAAACGAACCACATATCAAAACGAAGCTCGTAACATGAACTATCTAAACATGGCAATGGTCAAAACCTAGCAGTTAGTTCACGGGTCCTAATGTTAAGAACAAAAACAGTCTAAAGTAAATCGGACATTACGACGGCTATGTTTACGCGATTTCCCAAAATTTTACCAAACCAATTCAACACCAAACCATCACCAATCAATCCCAATACAACCATATGACAATATCACTCATCAACCAGTTTAAACCATTTAAACCAAGCCCAAATCATACCATGAATCATCAAGAACAACTAGTGCTACTCTTAACTCCCAAAATCAACAAAAACACTTAACAACTAAGATCTCAACATGACAAAACAACTACTACACTTAATCTATCATTCCATCATCATAATCATTTATACCAAACAACTTAATGCTAAGATAATTTAGAGTTATACCTTCCTTGAAGCTTTTAATCAATGAAAGATCCTTGGAATGCCCACGGAAGCCTTGATCTATGCTTAAGCTACCTTGAACTTTCATAAAAATCGCTCAGCCGTAGCCTTTCTATCGAAGTGCTCTGGGTAGTGTTGCAGAAATATCCAACTGGATGATGAACTCATTACGGGAGTTTGCCACGCCAAGAAGACCACTTACGATGATCAGTCACAGTAGTACAACCCCACCCTTGCTTTCTTCTTTCATCACACAACAACAGATAGAAAAGATGAACAGGACCAAGCTTCCAATTCGCAAGCGGTTAGGAAACGTTCCGCAGTTTTCTGGAAGCGTTGATGCCACTGTAGCTGAGGTAGAAATTACCAATAGGCTAGACTTTCAACTTCTGATGTACCAGACTTATGTATCTTTATGAATTGTAATAATGGCAAAGAAATGTAAATTTATTCAGAAACCCTTTTAAGGTGTAATGGCATATAATTTTGGAATAAAATGACTCATGTTATTTTTGGATATTCATCTCTGAGACTATAACTTGTGGTGTGTGTGTTTATTGTGGGGTCACAGTACAGAGTAGTTGATTGTTTATTAAGATTAGGTGTTATTAAGGGAAATGGAACTCGTGACAACCCGGATCCCCGACCCCGGATTTGGGGGTGTTACAATATATTGGTATAATTAACATGTTAACATCATAAACATAAAATTTGACATCCTTTGACCACCTCTTGGTATCACTTTTATACCAGTCAATTTAGGCCCATAATTTGGCTCTAAACAACCATTTAAGTCACTTTCCACCATATTAGAGTCACTTTTCACTGTATAGGAGTCACCTTCAACCATATATTGGTACGATTAACATGTGCACACCATACTTATCCAATATGACATCCTTTTATCATCTCTTGGTATCACTTTTATACGTGTCAATTTAGGCCCACATTTTGGCTCTAAACAACCATGTAAGTCACTTTCCACCATATTATATTCACTTTACACCAGATAAGAGTCACTTTCCACCATATATTGCTACAATTAATATGTGAACATTATAAATATCCAATTTGACATCCTTTTACCACCTCTTGGTACTACTTTTATATGAGTCAATTTTGGCCTACATTTTGGCTCTAAACAACTATGTAAGTCACTTTCCACCATATTCGAGTCACTTTGTACCATAGAATTGTTACTTTCCACCATATTTGAGTCACTTCGCACCGTATATGAGTCACTTTCCACCATATATTGGTACAATTAACATGTGAAAATTATATATAACCAATTTGAAGTCCTTTTACCTCCTTTTGGTACTACTTTTATAGGACTCAATTTTGGGCCACATTTTGGCTCTAGTCAACCATGTAAGTCACTTTTGATCATATTAGAGTCACTTTGCACCTTATGAAAGTCACTTGCCACTATATATTGGTATAATTAACATGTTAACATCATATACATCAACTTTGACATCCTTTGACCATCTCTTGGTACCACTTTTATACGAGTCAATTTAGGCCCATAATTTGGCTCTAAACAACCTTGTAAGTCACTTTCCACCAAATTAGAGTCACTTTGCACCGTATAAGAGTCACCTTTCACCATATATTGGTACGATTAACATGTGCACGCCATACATATCCAATTTGATATCCTTTTACCACCTCTTGTTACCACTTTTATGCGAGTCAATTTAGGCCCACATTTTGGCTCTAAACAACCATGTAAGTCACTTTCCACCATATTAGAGTCACTTTACACAATATAACAGTCACTTTCCACCATATATTGCTACAATCAACATGTGAACATTATAAATATCCAATTTGACATCCTTTTACCACCTCTTGGTACTACTTTAATATGAGTCAATATTGGCCTACATTTTGGCTCTAAACAACTATATAAGTCACTTTCCACCATATTCGAGTCACTTTGTACCGTAGAATTGTCACTTTCCCCCATATTTGAGTCACTTTACACCGTATAAGAGTCACTTTCCACCATATATTGGTACAATTAACATGTAAACATTAGATATATTCAATTTGACATCCTTTTACCACCTTCGGTACTACTTTTATACGACTCAATTTTGGGCCACATTTTGGCTCTAATCAACCATGTAAGTCACTTTTGATCATATTAGAGTCATTTTGCACCTTATGAGAGTCACTTGCCACCATATATTGATATAATTAACATGTTAACATCATAAACATCAAATTTGACATCCTTTTACCACCTCTTGGTACCACTTTTATACGAGTCAATTTAGGCCCATATTTTGGCTCTAAACAGCCATGTAAGTCACTTTCCACAATATTAGAGTCACTTTTCAACGTATAAGAGTCACCTTCCACCATATATTGGTACGATTAACATGTGCACACCATACATATCCAATTTTGACATCCTTTTACCACCTCTTGGTAACACTTTTATACTAGTCAATTTAGGCCCACGTTTTGGCTCTAAACAACCATGTAAGTCACTTTCCAGCATATTAGAGTCACTTTGCACCATATAAGAGTCACTTTCCACCATATATTGCTACAATTAACGTGAGAACATTATATATATCCAATTTGACATTGTTTTACCACCTCTTGGTACTACTTTATATGGGTCAATTTTGGACTACATTTTCGCTCCAAACAACTATGTAATTCACTTTCCACCATATTCGAGTCACTTTGCGTCGTATAAGAGTCACTTTCCACCATATATTGGTACAATTAACATGTGAACATTATATATATCCAATTCAACATCCTTTTACCACCTTTTGGTACTACTTTTATACGACTCAATTTTGGGCCACATTTTGGCTCTAATCAACCATGTAAGTCACTATTGATCATATTAGAGTCACTTTGCACCTTATAAGAGTCACTTGCCACCATATATTGGTATAATTAACATGTTAATATCATATACATAAAATTTGATATCCTTTGACCACCTCTTGGTATCACTTTTATACGAGTCAATTTAGGCCCATAATTTGGCTCTAAACAACCATGTAAGTCACTTTCCACCATATTAGAGTCACTTTTCACCGTATAAGAGTCACTTTCCACCATATATTGGTACGATTAACATGTGCACACCATACATATCCAATTTGACATCCTTTTACCACCTCTTGGTACTACTTTTATATGAGTCAATTTTGGCCTACATTTTGGCTCTAAACAACTATGTAAGTCACTTTCCACCATATTCGAGTCACTTTGTACCGTAGAATTGTTACTTTCCACCATATTTGAGTCACTTCGCACCGTATATGAGTCACTTTCCACCATATATTGGTACAATTAACATGTGAACATTTTATATAACCAATTTGAAGTCCTTTTACCACCTTTTGGTACTACTTTTATAGGACTCAATTTTGGGCCACATTTTGGCTCTAATCAACCATGTAAGTCACTTTTGATCATATTAGAGTCACTTTGCACCTTATGAAAGTCACTTGCCACTATATATTGGTATAATTAACATGTTAACATCATATACATCAACTTTGACATCCTTTGACCATCTCTTAGTACCACTTTTATACGAGTCAATTTAGGCCCATAATTTGGCTCTAAACAACCTTGTAAGTCACTTTCCACCAAATTAGAGTCACTTTGCACCGTATAAGAGTCACCTTTCACCATATATTGGTACGATTAACATGTGCACACCATACATATCCAATTTGATATCCTTTTACCACCTCTTGTTACCACTTTTATACGAGTCAATTTAGGCCCACATTTTGGCTCTAAACAACCATGTAAGTCACTTTCCACCATATTAGAGTCACTTTACACAATATAAGAGTCACTTTCCACCATATATTGCTACAATCAATATGTGAACATTATAAATATCCAATTTGACATCCTTTTACCACCTCTTGGTTCTACTTTAATATGAGTCAATATTGGCCTACATTTTGGCTCTAAACAACTATATAAGTCACTTTCCACCATATTCGAGTCACTTTGTACCGTAGAATTGTCACTTTCCCCCATATTTGAGTCACTTTGCACCTTATAAGAGTCACTTGCCACCATATATTGGTATAATTAACATGTTAATATCATATACATAAAATTTGATATCCTTTGACCACCTCTTGGTATCACTTTTATACGAGTCAATTTAGGCCCATAATTTGGCTCTAAACAACCATGTAAGTCACTTTCCACCATATTAGAGTCACTTTTCACCGTATAAGAGTCACTTTCCACCATATATTGGTACGATTAACTTGTGCACACCATACATATCCAATTTGACATCCTTTTACCACCTCTTGGTACTACTTTTATATGAGTCAATTTTGGCCTACATTTTGGCTCTAAACAACTATGTAAGTCACTTTCCACCATATTCGAGTCACTTTGTACCGTAGAATTGTTACTTTCCACCATATTTGAGTCACTTCGCACCGTATATGAGTCACTTTCCACCATATATTGGTACAATTAACATGTGAACATTATATATAACCAATTTGAAGTCCTTTTACCTCCTTTTGGTACTACTTTTATAGTTTTCAATTTTGGGCCACATTTTGGCTCTAATCAACCATGTAAGTCACTTTTGATCATATTAGAGTCATTTTGCACCTTATGAGAGTCACTTGCCACCATATATTGGTATAATTAACATGTTAACATCATAAACATCAAATTTGACATCCTTTTACCACCTCTTGGTACCACTTTTATACGAGTCAATTTAGGCCCATATTTTGGCTCTAAACAGCCATGTAAGTCACTTTCCACAATATTAGAGTCACTATTCACCGTATAAGAGTCACCTTCCACCATATATTGGTACAATTAACATGTGCACACCATACATATCCAATTTTGACATCCTTTTACCACCTCTTGGTAACACTTTTATACTAGTCAATTTAGGCCCATATTTTGGCTCTAAACAACCATGTAAGTCACTTTCCAGCATATTAGAGTCACTTTGCACCATATAAGAGTCACTTTCCACCATATATTGCTACAATTAACGTGAGAACATTATATATATCCAATTTGACATTGTTTTACCACCTCTTGGTACTAATTTATATGGGTCAATTTTGGACTACATTTTCGCTCCAAACAACTATGTAACTCACTTTCCACCATATTCGAGTCACTTTGCGTCGTATAAAAGTCACTTTCCACCATATATTGGTACAATTAACATGTGAACATTATATATATCCAATTCAACATCCTTTTACCACCTTTTGGTACTACTTTTATACGACTCAATTTTGGGCTACATTTTGGCTCTAATCAACCATGTAAGTCACTATTGATCATATTAGAGTCACTTTGCACCTTATAAGAGTCACTTGCCACCATATATTGGTATAATTAACATGTTAAAATCATATACATCAAATTTGACATCCTTTTACCACCTCTTGGTACAACTTTTATACAAGTCAATTTAGGCCCATATTTTGGCTCTAAACAGCCATGTAAGTCACTTTCCGCCATATTAGAGTCACTTTGCACCGTATAAGAGCCACCTTCCACCATATATTGGTACGATTAACATGTGCACATACATATCCAATTTGACATCCTTTTACTTCCTCTTGGTAACACTTTTATACTAGTAAATTTAGGCCCACGTTTTGGCTCTAAACAACCATGTAAGTCACTTTCCAGCATATTAGAGTCACTTTACACCATATAAGAGTCACTTTCCACCATATATTGCTACAATTAACGTGAGAACATTATATATATCCAATTTGACATCGTTTTACCACCTCTTGGTACTACTTTATATGAGTCAATTTTGGACTACATTTTCGCTCTAAACAACTATGTAAGTCACTTTCCACCATATTCGAGTCACTTTGCGTCGTATAAGAGTCACTTTCCACCATATATTGGTACAATTAACATGTGAACATTATATATATCCAATTCGATATCCTTTTACCACCTTTTGGTACTACTTTTATACGACTCAATTTTGGGCAACATTTTGGCTCTAATCAACCATGTAAGTCAATATTGATCATAGTAGAGTCACTTTGCACCTTATAAGAGTCACTTGCCACCATATATTGGTATAATTAACATGTTAACATCATATACATAAAATTTGATATCCTTTGACCACCTCTTGGTATCACTTTTATACGAGTCAATTTAGGCCCATAATTTGGCTCTAAACAACCATGTAAGTCACTTTCCACCATATTAGAGTCACTTTTCACCGTATAAGAGTCACTTTCCACCATATATTGGTACGATTAACATGTGCACACCATACATATCCAATTTGACATCCTTTTATCATCTCTTGGTACCACTTTTATACGTGTCAATTTAGGCCCACATTTAGGCTCTAAACAACCGTGTAAGTCACTTTCCACCATATTAGAATCACTTTACACCATATAAGAGTCACTTTCCACCATATATTGATATTATGTGAACATTATAAATATCCAATTTGACATCCTTTTACCACCTCTAGGTACTACTTTTATATGAGTTAATTTTGGCCTACATTTTGGCTCCAAACAACTATGTAAGTCACTTTCCACCATATTCGAGTCATTTTGTACCGTAGAATTGTTACTTTCCACCATATTCGAGTCAGTTTGCACCGTATAAGAGTCACTTTCCACCATATATTGGTACAATTAAAATGTGAACATTATATATAACCAATTTGACATCCTTTTACCACCTTTTGGTACTACTTTTATAGGACTCAATTTTGGGGCCACATTTTGGCTCTAATCAACCATGTAAGTCACTTTTGATCATATTAGAGTCACTTTGCACCTTATAGAAGTCACTTGCCACTATATATTGGTATAATTAACATGTTAACATCATATACATCAACTTTGACATCCTTTGACCACCTCTTTGTACCACTTATATCCGAGTCAATCTAGGCCCATAATTTGGCTCTAAACAACCATGTAAGTCACTTTCCACCATATCAGAGTCACTTTGCACCGTATAACAGTCACCTTCCACCGTATATTGGTACGATTAACATGTGCACACCATACAAATCCATTTTGATATCATTTTACCACCTCTTGGTACCACTTTTATACGAGTCAATTTAGGCCCACATTTTGGCTCTAAACAACCATGTAAGTCACTTTCCACCATATTAGAGTCACTTTACACCATATAAGAGTCACTTTCCACCATATATTGCTATAATTAACATGTGAACATTATAAATATCCAATTTGACATCCTTTTACCACCCCTTGGTACTACTTTAATATGAGTCAATTTTGGCCTACATTTTGGCTCTAAACAACTATATATGCCACTTTCCACCATATTCGAGTCCCTTTGTACCATAGAATTGTCACTTTCCCCTATATACGAGTTACTTTGCACCGTATAAGAGTCACTTTCCACCATATATTGGTACAATTAACATGTAAACATTAGATATATTCAATTTGACATCCTTTTACCACCTTCGGTACTACTTTTATACGACTCAATTTTGGGCCACATTTTGGCTCTAATCAACCATGTAAGTCACTTTTGATCATATTAGAGTCATTTTGCACCTTATGAGAGTCACTTGCCACCATATATTGATATAATTAACATGTTAACATCATAAACATCAAATTTGACATCCTTTTACCACCTCTTGGTACCACTTTTATACGAGTCAATTTAGGCCCATATTTTGGCTCTAAACAGCCATGTAAGTCACTTTCCACAATATTAGAGTCACTTTTCAACGTATAAGAGTCACCTTCCACCATATATTGGTACGATTAACATGTGCACACCATACATATCCAATTTTGACATCCTTTTACCACCTCTTGGTAACACTTTTATACTAGTCAATTTAGGCCCACGTTTTGGCTCTAAACAACCATGTAAGTCACTTTCCAGCATATTAGAGTCACTTTGCACCATATAAGAGTCACTTTCCACCATATATTGCTACAATTAACGTGAGAACATTATATATATCCAATTTGACATTGTTTTACCACCTCTTGGTACTACTTTATATGGGTCAATTTTGGACTACATTTTCGCTCCAAACAACTATGTAATTCACTTTCCACCATATTCGAGTCACTTTGCGTCGTATAAGAGTCACTTTCCACCATATACTGGTACAATTAACATGTGAACATTATATATATCCAATTCAACATCCTTTTACCACCTTTTGGTACTACTTTTATACGACTCAATTTTGGGCCACATTTTGGCTCTAATCAACCATATAAGTCACTATTGATCATATTAGAGTCACTTTGCACCTTATAAGAGTCACTTGCCACCATATATTGGTATAATTAACATGTTAATATCATATACATAAAATTTGATATCCTTTGACCACCTCTTGGTATCACTTTTATACGAGTCAATTTAGGCCCATTATTTGGCTCTAAACAACCATGTAAGTCACTTTCCACCATATTAGAGTCACTTTTCACCGTATAAGAGTCACTTTCCACCATATATTGGTACGATTAACATGTGCACACCATACATATCCAATTTGGCATCCTTTTACCACCTCTTGGTACTACTTTTATATGAGTCAATTTTGGCCTACATTTTGGCTCTAAACAACTATGTAAGTCACTTTCCACCATATTCGAGTCACTTTGTACCATAGAATTGTTACTTTCCACCATATTTGAGTCACTCCGCACCGTATATGAGTCACTTTCCACCATATATTGGTACAATTAACATGTGAACATTATATATAACCAATTTGAAGTCCTTTTACCACCTTTTGGTACTACTTTTATAGGACTGAATTTTGGGCCACATTTTGGCTCTAATCAACCATGTAAGTCACTTTTGATCATATTAGAGTCACTTTGCACCTTATGAAAGTCACTTGCCACTATATATTGGTATAATTAACATGTTAACATCATATACATCAACTTTGACATCCTTTGACCATCTCTTGGTACCACTTTTATACGAGTCAATTTAGGCCCATAATTTGGCTCTAAACAACCTTGTAAGTCACTTTCCACCAAATTAGAGTCACTTTGCACCGTATAAGAGTCACCTTTCACCATATATTGGTACGATTAACATGTGAACACCATACATATCCAATTTGATATCCTTTTACCACCTCTTGTTACCACTTTTATACGAGTCAATTTAGGCCCACATTTTGGCTCTAAATGTAATAACCCCAATTTTTGGAAATTTTTGAAACCCTTATGAATAGTGTTTTTGCTGAATGAGAAAACTTTCCATGCCACACTATGTAGGGGTTCTGATATGGATATTCTGAGATTTTATTAGTACTTTATATGGGATATAAGTGTATGTAAAGATCGTCAGAATCCAAATCCGAACACTTTGATTTTTCCCGGAAATCCACTAGATACGGAAAGAATTGAGAAAAAGGTAACAGGATAAAAAGGATTTAAATTAAAGGATTATAAGAGAGGATCATAAAAAGGAATATAATGTAATGAGAAAGGTTAAGGGAACTTAAGTAATAAGATCCCGGGTATGATCCTTCAAACGATAAACGAAAACGAAAGTTAAGCGAACCGTATAACAGATCAGCGGTCATTAGGCAAACAATTAGGAAGTTAAGCAAAGGGATTAGAGGAAGTGATGTCACCCAACCAATGAGAAGAGGACAAGGAAGGGAGGATGACATAGCAATGTGATGTAAGCATGACATAGGGAATGAGGAGGTGTGGTTGGTTTATAACCACACAAATATAAGGTTATTAAGGTAATTAACCAAAAACAAAAAAAAAACAACCAAGCTAAGCCAAACAAATCAAAAAACACAAAATCATTTCATTCTCATCATCTTGCTCTCGGCTTTTCATCTTTTTCAAGGGCAAGAATTTCAAAAATCAAGTTCCAAGCATTGTTAAATCACAAGGTAATTATCTAAGCTTCCTTGTACATAGATATGGATATGCTATAAGTTTAAGCTCCTAATTCCTTCACAATCTCTTCCAATAAATCAAGGAAGAAGATGGTGAATAGTAACCTTCAAGAAATAACTTTAGTTTTCTTGAATTTTTATGAAAGATTAAGGTTATACAAGCAAGGATCAAGGTTCTTTTAGGCATTCAAAGCTCTTGGGTTGTGTTAGGAAGCTTCAAGGAGGTATAAACAACTTTCACCTTTAACTTATAGTTTGAACTTTGAGTTTTGATGAGTTTATGGATGGATTAATGTATATATAGAAATATCCATGTATGTATAACAAGATCCATGTATGTTAGATAGTTTGGTTGGATTTGTGGTGATTTTGGATATGAATCTTGGTTAATGGTTAATGAATCTTAAGTTATGGTTAGTAGATCATGTTTGTGGTTGAATAAGTTGGAAAACCTTGAGATTATGGACTGACTTTGCCTTGATATAAGTTGTGTTTGATGTATTGATGATGGTTGGGTGGTTTGTAGTGAATTGGTAAAGAATTTGGAGTGGTATAAATATTGGTAATCGCGTAAACATAGCCGTCGTAACGTCCGATTTTCTTTAGACTGTTTTGTGCATAACATTAGGACCCGAGGACCCCCTGCTAGATTATGACCACTGCCATGTTTAGATAGCTCATGTTACGAGCTTCGTTTTGATATGTAGTTCGTTCGATTCTGATGCACGGTTTAGGAGAAACGACCGTTTCAAGTAACGGCGTTTCGCGAACGATACTTTTCCCCTCGCCTTACTTTGAAACATAGGTTAAAGACCTTAAAGGACTAATTGAAGTATGAAACATTTATGTAAGGTGTAATAAGCAGTTGGTAAGACATCCGCGAAGGAATCGCTTTAAAACTCGTAAAGGTTAAATTATTAAAAATGGTGGAGCCGAGGGTACCCGAGTGACTTAAGCAAATCAGTGAGCGCAAAACAAGCGTTAGAGTCTAAGTTAGTTAAAGTATAGATTTACAAGTGACTTTGGTTTAATTCCAACTTACTTGTTGTTTATAGGTTACCAGACTCGTCCCGAGCCATTCGTAACCCCAGTCGCCCAGGCAATTTTTCTACCCGTTATACTGTTGTTGTGATGTAAATATATGTATATGCATTATCTTGTGATATTGCATGATTGTTATTAGCAAATTTTGCGATATATTGGAGCATGCTAATATGGTATATATGCATGTCTGTTTCGTAATCTGGTTATCTATCTGTTGATTTCAATGCTTATAGTTGCATAATACCTATGCTAGAAATAAGCAAGTAGTTGCGTATACCCTTAGTATAGGGGATAAAAGGTGAACATATTTCTAAACCGGGAGTCGATGTTCCCAAGTATATATATATATATATTTATTTATTTATATATATATATATGGATATAGTTTTTAAAACTATTAATCGAATAAGGTTTATTCGATAACTTTAACTTTATTTTATTATTGAATATTATTTCAAATATTATTCGAAGGCGTATGACTCCTTTACATTATTTATTGAATATTATTTGAATATTCATTTGAGGATGTATGACTCCTTTATTTTATTTAATGAATATTATTTATAATATTCATTCGAGATATTATGACTCAGCTTATTTTATTTATTGAATATTATTTGAATATTCATTTGAGGATCTATGACTCCGATTATTTGCTGAGATATATTCTTTATTTTATTAAAGAATAAGGTGTCGATAATCAAACTTATTTTTGATTATTCAAATAAAGATATTACTTTCGTATAAGTATATCTTTGATTATTTGCTATTCATTTCAAGTATAAGTTTTAATACTTCTACTTCAATTATTTTATAAAGATTATCTTTTATGGGAATATTATTTAAATAATAATATTCAGACATTTTCTAAATATTCTGGGGACTGATTTACTTCATTAAATCAGTTTTACTCCAAACACTCTTTAAAGTGTTTTCGAGTCTTTAAAATGATTTTCAAAAGTTAGAGCGGATCCCAAAACTATTTTTATATTTAAGATCTTCCTTTTAAAAAGGAGATTTAAATACTCGCTCAAAACCTGGGGGATCCGGCTCGGTGGTGTGTTTTATATTCGCAACAAGGTTGCTGTCTTGGTAAAAGAGTTTTTGATTACTTACCCAATATTCGGGAAGTAAAATTCTTGGAACAAGTTAATCCATTAACAGGCATCGCCTGGGAAATATCGGTGAGTTTTCCTTTCCAACTAGGTACGACTTCTTGGTGGAGCCGTATCAACAAGTTTCTACTTGGGGAAAGGGGGAAACGAGCTTTACGTTTTAGAGTCATGGATTTCATCTGAACTAGGAGTGGCGTAAGTGGTCGAGTAGCGCCGGCCCAGCCTTATTATATTGGCCCAAATGGCCTGGAAGTTCCGCTAAGGCGGTCCATTCCTTAGGAGTTCAGTGTTCGGTTGACAAGTAAATCCGACAGGTTCTCCTCTACATGTAGAAAGTGGTGGGGTTGTACTACTACGACTGATCATCGTAAGTGGTCTTCCTGGCGCGGTAAACTCCCGTAATGAGTTCATCATCCAATTGGATATTTCTGCAACACTACCCAAAGCACTTCGATAGAAAGGCTACGGTTGGGCGATTGTTGAGTGTTGGCAGGGTCAAGTTTTCAAAATAATGTTTGCATCAAATGAAGTATCTCATAACTTCATTTTATTTTGATGATATTTTAAAGGTTGAATCTATTCAAGTATTATCTTGTAGTCTCGTCTATGTGATGAACTTTGGAAACTAATTATAACTTGAATGGTGGTAGTTCAAGTAGTATTTGGAAAAGATATAAGTATATTGGAGTATTTTGTAACTTCATCTTTTAAACTTATATCTAGTAAATGATTATCTTATGCATGACAAAGATTTTCAGAAAAACGTTGAGACAAGGTTAGATATATGAGATCACCTTGCAACGATATTTTTATACAGTTATACACTGGAATTCTGTGTGTATTATGCATGGAAGAGGACTTCCAATATTTTGAAAAGTATATATGTATATATATATATATATACTGAATATTTTGCGACTTCATCGCATTAAGATATCAACTTGGTTCATTTCTTTTGACCAAGACTTTCATGAGTATTATGAGTAGGCTCATATATTGTAAATCATTATACATATTATTTTGGTGGGCTTGCTGCTCACCCTTGCTTTATTTCTTCATCACACAACAACAGTTAGGAAAGATGGCCAGACTCCAGCAGACCCAGCGCAAGCGCGTGGGAAGCGTCCTGTGTCTTCCCGTTGATGTTGTAGCTGCTATAGCTGCAGAGGTAGATCTATTATAGATCAGACCATCTACTTTTGAGAATCAATTATGTATAATTATAACTTGTGGCAGATAATGGCAATTAACTGTAAATTTATCAAGTAATCATTTTGGGTTGTAATAACTTTTAAATTGTGGATTCAAAGACTTGTACTTATTTAAATTTCATCTCTGAGACTATAACGGGTTGTGGTGTGTGTTAGTGTGGGGTCACAGCATAAGGTTATTTATTAATTAAGTGAAGTGATATTGTGGAAAGAAAGACCGTGACGACCCGGATCCCCGACCCCGGATCTGGGGGTGTTACAGAAGTGGTATCAGAGCTAAGCGTTATAAACCTCGGAGATGATGGGACGTTAAGATAATAAGTTAACTAAGATAATAAGAACTCTTGCCAAGTTCATAGTCGGGCTACCTAACGTAGCACTGACAGTTAAAACCCTTATGGGAACCCTTATAAATATCGTGATAGGAGCGTAGTTCTTTATCGTATATGGTAGCGGGACTCCGAACCCTGAGGTTGAGGAGCAACACCGCGATGATATTTTATTACTAATTGGAGATCGGATTGTGGATCCGATAGAGTGTCCTAATGCAGGACCGGATGATGTTGATACTTAGGATTTAAGGGTTGAGGATGTTGTCCTAGAAGGGATAGTTGTTGAGGAGGATCCCATGGAGGATCCTGACAGGATTGGATAAAGGACCACTGATGAATTGATGACCATGGTTTGGTCGACTACCAGAGGTAGGATTGGCCGGTCACTACCGGAGGTTTGTTCAAGTTATAAAGATAGTAGCCCCTTTAACGCGGCTTACTCGTAAGACTGAGAAGTTCGAATGGACAGAGAAATGCGAGAACAACTTTTAAGAACTGAAGCAGAGGTTGGTGATGGCCCCTATGCTGGCATTGCCGGATGGAAAAAGGAGATTTTGTGATTTGTAAGTGACGCTTCGCATAGGGAATTAGGGTGCTTCTTAGCACAGCAAGATAATCGCGTCTGCGTCAAGACAATTAAGGTAATATGAAATTCAATATCCCCGCCCATGAGCTTAGGCTCGTGGCAATAGTTTTACCCTAAAGATTGGAGGCACTACTTGTATGGAGAGAAGTGCGAGAATTACCTAAGCCATAAGTGCTCTAGTACATTCTTACGTAGAAAGAGCTCAACATACGCCAGAGGAGGCGGTTAGAGCTAATCAAGAATTATAATTGGGAGATTCTTTATCATTCGGGGAAAGCCAATATGGTGGCTGATGCCCTTAGTAAAAAGGAGAGACTCAAGATGATAATGTCTTTGGGAGAGTTGATAAGAGATTTTGAGAAAATGGAAATAGTAGTGAAGGTAACCGGAGCCGGTACCGAAAAGCTGTTTGAGATTGCAATAGAGACCGAATTATTGGAAAAGAGCATATTGTGCCAGAAAAAGGTGATGAATGAAGGCAGAGAGCCAACAAA